>NC_067124.1:12149520-12449520 GCF_021347895.1 Acanthochromis polyacanthus | reverse complement strand
GCAAATCCTTCTACACCGAGAGCAACCTGCAGCAGCACCTGACCAGCGCTGCCCACCTTCGCAACGAGCAGAACAGCGTAGAGGAGCTGCCCGAAGGGGGAGCGAGCTTCAAGTGTGTGAAATGCACAGACCGCTTTGAAACGGAGCAGGAGCTGTTTATTCACATTAAGGAGAAACACGAGGAGCTCTTGAGGGAGGTCAACAAGTATGTGCTGGAGGACACGGAGCAGATCAACCGCGAGCGCGAGGAGAACCAGGGCAGCGTGTGTAAATACTGTGGCAAAGTGTGCAAGAGCAGCAACTCCATGGCCTTCCTGGCACACATTCGCACACACACCGGTATGTGTCCTGCTTTGGTTCCTCACTCACTCCTGTTTTTTCTCTCTCTCTTTGCAACTCACTCACATTCATCCAGTATATATGCCCCAGTGCAGTATTTACTCCATATCAAAGCAGGTCGAATCTATAATACTTTATTTTACATGTGATATTAAATACAGAAGATGAATCAAAGGACTTCTTCCAGCCACCATGCATTCGTTAAAACACTCAATGACAGCACAGTGTTTGGTGTTTAGAATGCTTTTTGTATTCAAAGCACAGTATATTTAATCTTCCTGCAAATATTTGAATTATTAACTTGGTAAGACATATTTTAGATGCTCGGGCTTGCACTTTATCAACTTTTTTTGACTGGAAATACCCTTTTGACAGGAAAACCATAAACATATAAATACATACACATATACTTTAATACAGTTTTACAGCCTTGCAGTTGCTGCATAAATTATTAAACATCCTGTAACTGATACAGATTAGGTTTGTGGTTTTTCTAAAGCCATTAAATGTCTTGCGTGCACTCGAACACGTCAAGTTTTACCCAGAAATCTTAAAAAGAAACAATAGTCTCTTTCTGTGTCTGCTCAGCTATTAGGCCTTTGTTTTTAGGAACAGCAGTACTGGGTGGGGAGATACAGCCTCTTCTTTGGCAGCTCGGGCTAATGTTAAGGCTACTATCTACTTCAGCCAGGTAATAGCTGTTTCAGTAGAGGTGAAGGTAAAGACTGATTGAGCTTCAGACCAGCAGGAGAGACGCTAATGGACCCCAGATTGGGATTCCCTGAGCAACGCTTGGTCAGAGACATGTGCGACTCATAATTGATGTGTCCATTACCAAGACTCAGTTGTAATTATAGTCAATAAGTCTCTGTAAATGTGTTAAAGCTTAGGCTAAAAGCATTGGAGGTCCAAAGAGAGGTGGGCTAATAATTTAAAATAATCAATGCAGACGTATTCAAAGCCCTTAATTTCCCTCGTGTCTGTACGTCCATGTTTGTGTATATGTGTGTGAGCGCTCGTATGCCTAGTGAATGTGTGTATATGTCAGCCTTCATGGCTAGCTGATTATCCTCAATCCATTAAGATTTATCTTGTCATTTATAATGCAAAGCAGGGCTGCGATGGTCAGGGCTTCGGCTGGGAAATGTCCGGCAGGTTAAGAACATGGGGCGCTCCATTACTTTTCCCTGACCATGTGTATTAATTGCTTTTAAAATCAACTTAATGCAGGAACAAGATGTGAGGGCACCATCAATAAATGCCCCTCTCTGCCTCCTATGGTCCATCCCCCTTTCAGCCTAAACTTTAATGGGACTTTAATTGAAGTCCATGCTCTGTGCTTGCCATGTGTGTATGTGATTGTATGTGTCTTTGTGTGTGTGTGTGTGAAGTGTCTGTTGAACGGGAGATAAAAATGCATGGTTTTTGCTTTCATGCTCGATGACAGTGGATGGTTTGTGCACTTATTGTAGTTATGTTGTTTTGCCCTTGTTAAGAAACCCAGAGATAATATTCTCAACATCTTACTGAGGTGCTAACAGCGTGCCGATTTCTCTCCATTATGTCGTCATCAACCGATGAATGGATTTCAAGAGTGAAAATTATGCAGCAGTGAAATATGCTGATAATTTAGTAGGAGCACAGCACAGGAATTTTACACTTTATTCAACTTTACTGACATTTTTTCTCCTTTGTTCTGCTATGTGTGCCAGTCACCTTGTGTGCCAAAGTCAGATTTCTTCCTGCTGAAATCAAATTCCTTGTAGCTGTAAGAATCGGAGGTTAAAATCCTGATGATTAATGTTGAGCCCCCACTTTCTTCTTATTAATGGTTAGTCTATACGTATTCATAATTTTACCCTCTGTCATAATTCTTGAGTTTTGAGGTCACTTACTTAGTGTTACTTAAGAAAATGAAAGCTTTGACACTGAGGTCTCAACAGATGGCATCAAGTCAAGGGCACATTCTGTGGTTTGAGATGATGAATACTTCATTTTTACCTCTTTTTATACAGCAGAGTTATGTTCTTGTTTATGAGATTACATCTGCGCTTTCCTTTATGCTGTCTTGTTTACAGAAAACACCTATTTCTCTTCATTTTAACAACATATGCCAGTTGTTATTATTGCTAAGTTCCCTCATTACAGTGAATTATTCAGCTTTTATATGGTCATTTATTCTGGGAGTTTGTTTGTGGGGCTGTGGAACAGCACGGTGGGGGTCTGCCAGTTCCTGAGCTCGGAGCACGTCCAGATCCTTTTAATTAAGACCTAGTTTTTATTCACTTGATTAATCAGTGAAATCAGGAGACGGTAGTGGGAGGCTGCACACAGATTTGTCAATTTGTCCCTTAAAGGAAACACGTACACATGCTTGCGTTTTGCCAATGAGTACAGCTGGAATTTGCATTTTGAGGTAAATTGGTCACTTTTTCACTGGAGTTAGCTGTCTGACCTCAGGCTGAGGATGTGATGCATGCGCTCCCAATGAAATGTCTGCCATCAGATTTCAAATGGATGGCACTTAGAATCTACGTATATTTTATAAAATATTAAATCAGAAAAAGAATACATGTGAACTGTAAATGGAGTGCCAAAGATTGAGGTTCTGTACTCAGCATTACCATCATTCACCATCAAACTAATCGGTGAATTTGATTTTGACAATTAAAGCCATGTAGAAGAAAAAATAATTTGAAAAGGTGAAAGCAAAATCAGAGTGAAAACAGAAAGCAGACTGAGGCAAGGCTGAAGTATTTACAGCTCTAGATTTAATTGCTGTTTTTCCATGCCAGTGCCTCCCGCTGCAGCACCCACCATGCAGGCAGTGGAGGAACCGGTGAAAAAGTGTGTTCAGAGCAAAGTCTCCCAGCTTCAGAAGTCTTTGGATGAGCTGGCACAGGACCATAAGAAGGCACTGGAGGACAATTTGTCCCTCAGGAGAACTGTTCCAGACTGGGAAAGGGAGCTGGCCAACCTGCACGAGGATCAGTTATTTTCTAAACACTCTCCAGAGAACAGAGCGAGTAAATCCCAGTGGTGAATGTTCTGACCAGAAGTAGGAACAGCAGCTTTTAACTCCATCTCCGGAGCAGTTTTCCCTGCTGTGCTTTTCGCCTCCTCCGAGCCCCCCACAGACACTAGCCAGGAGCTTTTACTCGAGGTGTGGAGAGACACGATATTGACCTCCCCTGGGTACAGAAAGTGAATTGGAATGGGTCGGATGGCAAACAGGGCTTCCCAGGAATCTTAATCTCAAGTTAAAGGAGCATCTGCAGGGCCGTTGCAAGGGCATTTCAGACCCTGAATGGAAAGAGATTAGAGGCTGTGTTAAAGAGACCTCCGCTGGTGAAAGTCAAGATTTTTTTTCTTTAGCTTGTTAACATGTTAACAAGGTGTTTTTATTTATTTATTTTTTATTTTTAGCAAGAATAGGGCTGAACGATATGCAACAAAATCATCTGATTATTTTTTGACAGATACTGCATGATGTGACAATTTTTACATTTCAGAAAATAGAATAAAAAAATAAAAATGATTACAAAGCACATTCCCATCCTACCACCACAATGCTTAATTTTAAATAAGTATGTTCTGCCGTTTTTACCTTTTAGTTTGGAAATTGCAATTGTCCATCTTATATTAATCCATCTTAATATTTAGATTAATTCTTTAGCCCTGTGCTAGAAACATATCACGAGTAAAATAATATGCCATTGATTAATTTGATCACGTATGGCAGAATTTTTTTCCGTATTGAAACGTGCCATCGTGTAGCATTAAATATATTTGTTTCAGTGGCTGAGCAGATTTGTTGGTAGTGCTAGTGTGCATAGTCTGAAGGAGTAAATGGCATTTAAAGACAGGCAGAGATTATTTTCAAGGGAAAAAACTTCAAAATATGTAATTTTGATACAAACACATAGATACCAGTACAGTAAAGATTGTGTTTTGGTTAAGAAAGCTTCAAGTCTTCTGTTTTTGTAACCAAGCATATGTGTATTTGGGGGGGACCTACTATTATTTTTTGGCCTGTTTTCACATGCTGCATTTTGAACTGTGCATTGTAAAATAGTAAATTCCTTTGTGATGAGTGTTAATCATCTTGTGAAAGCAGTTTTAAATCTTCTGTGGGTCTGGACGAACCATTTAAAAGTTTGTATTTAAAAAAAGCCTCTTGGTGTCATTGGGTTTGTCTTGACTTTCAGGCCTGAGACCCAAAAGTTTTAATAGAAAGTGTGCTTTAAAATAAGTGAGTTTTAGGTGCCAGGAGGGTTCAATGAAAGACTCTGTTCAGTCGCACTGTGGGAACTGAAGGATGCAGTGTTTTTGGAGCTTGACCTAAATAATGGACTAAAATCCAGAATCTTTTGGACTCTGTTGCTTCTGAATTTTCTTTTTAATGTGTCTTTTTGTTTGTCTGCCAGCTTTTTAGAAGTGCAATATTAAATTGCTTCTGTGCTCCTTAAATACAGCGGCATATTTTGAAGGGGTTTCTTGGGTTTATTTATTTAGGACTCTTCACAGATGCCATCAAACCTGGTGTCTGCAGGCAATGGGAAGTGCTTTTCTCTTCCTGTCCTTACTGTGGCATTCAGTTACAAGCATTTTTTAAAAACACACAATGGTACAGATGGGAACAGGTGATATTTTCCTATAGAGAAGCATTTCAGATATTTGTGTGAATTGTGGCACTGCAGTAACCGTGTTCTAATCCACTCACTGTAGTGCAGAATAGGTTAGTTTCTAAGCTAAAACAATCAAAAGCAAGGTGACAGATGAAAGTAAACTTTGACTTGATACCTGCAAGACTGTTTGTAGATGTAGCTCAATCAATCAATCAATCAATCAATCAAATTTTATTTATAAAGCGCCTTCCAACTGCCAAAAGGAGCACAAGGCGCTTAACGGAGTAAAATAAAATAAATAACTGTCTCTCAAATGTTAACAGGATGCTTTTATTTTGTATGAAATTACCATTTATTATTGTTTTTCTCCAAACCTGAAAGTTATAAACAAGGCTATGACATGAGCATGTGACATGTGCAAGACTTAAGACATCATGTTGTGTGTTTGTGTGTGTGTGTGTGTGTGTGTGTGTGTGTGTGTGTGTGTGTGTGTTTGTGTGTGTGTGTGTGTGTGTGTGTGTGTGTGTGTGTGTGTGTGTGTGTGTGTGTGTGTGTGTGTGTGTGTGTGTGTGTGTGTGTGTGTTTGTGTGTGTGTGTGTGTGTGTGTGTGTGTGTGTGTGTGTGTGTGTGTGTGTGTGTGTGTGTGTGTGTGTGTAGTGAAACATTGCACGAGGTTCCTCTCTCCTCTCAGGAAATGAATTAGTCATTCCCTGTCTCATCTGGGATGTGAGGGAGCCACATCGCCCCTATGTGGATGGCGATATTAATTTAACATGACACCGCATTGATGGTCAATTTCAGTTTCGCGGAGGCTGTTTAAGTGGAGTGGTGGAGTATTAATGTGATAAGATGTGAGAACTGAGGGAAGTTACATCTCTCTCCTTTCTGCCATGTTTCATATTCAGCCAGCCATCTGGACAAATCAGCTCCCCACACGCCTCCCTCTCTCTCTCTCACCTCAACTTTAGGTTGTCTCAATGTGTGTGAGTGAGAAGCACAGAGAGAGAGAATGATTGTCTCTCCTTCTGTTTGTCCACGACCGACCGTGTTTTGTGAATATAATGCGAGTGTCTGTATGCATAGGTGTGAGGTGGGGCCCTGAATCTAGATGTTGTGGGTGTGGTGTGAGTGTATAAGTCTTGTCTCATTGTTTTTTTTAATGGCTGTTGATGATTACATTGTGTGATTTTCTTCTTTTTTCAGTGTGTGTGAAAATGTCTCCACATTATGGTGTGAAGTTATGTATATGGATATTATGTGTTTTTCTGCTTGTGTTTGTTCTTGCGTTTGCGCCTTTGTGACTCCGTGCTGTGATTTGTGTGTGCGGCATACTGTGGGGACACGTGAAATGAAGAGGCTGGCTTTGCTGCTGCCCATGTGTGGACCCCCGCACACCCCCACCGTCCCTTGTGTTTATGGGCCTTGTTAGCACAGGCTTGCCTTTCAATCTTCGTTACCAGCATAAAATTCGATGTGTCGTACTTCCAGCTCACAGCAAGTGAACCGTGTATGAACGAATTAGTAATCTACACAAAGTGCTTAATCAAATCAGCAGCTGCCCCTGGAATAAATATTGTAGAACGTCTTGGGATATTCACTGGGAGAGGGTGAGGTTTTGCTCAAAGATGCGTACGTGGATATCATACCAGGCCGCCGCTTAGTTCCGAGTGTCGCACTGTGTCATGCTGCCCTCAGCCTGCTGAACAACATATTTATTTTGCTTCAATAAATGCAGATGTTTAATTTTTGTGAAGAAGCGTAGGCTTCAGCAAATTTTTTGGCTGATTTAAGCATTTGGTGTTGTGTAGAATATACAACTAAAGTGTAGAATATGTAAAACTTACTTTGCCTAACTCCCAATTTCTGTTATTTTACTTTTTTGAGGCACTTTGTTTCTCCATTTACCTTCAGTCTGCATCACACAGATAGTACAGGCGTCGACCCTCGCTGCTCTGCTCTTAAATGACAAATGGCAGTGAGAGGCTTTGCCACTCTCTCAAATGCTACCCCGCCCTCTGGACTTATTAATGACAATAATTAGGGAGAAACCTCCCTGTGAAGCCCGCCAGAGTGATTAGCGCTTTAATGATGGAATGGGAGGTAGTGAGCGCACGCAGAATTGATTTACGTATTCGCCCTGACCTTTGGAATCCAATTTACGCATCCACAGGCAAAGGAAGAGTAGGTAAGAGATGAAGGAGAGTGACAAGGATAGATAGAGAGTGAAAGGAGAGCTGCTTGGCACTTGGAGTGTGACTGTAGTTTTTATGGGGACTGGAGTAAGGGCATCTGTTTCTATAATTTTGTAGTAATTTTGTGGCTGTGAAGTAGATTGAAGTCCTAGCACAGAACTAATAACAGTCTTCCATCGCCTGGCATTGAAAAATGATCTGTAATGTAAAATCACATTTCTGCCCAGCAGTTGTACAGTCATGTAATATTAAAATTGTCGTTTTTTTTCTTCCTTCTTTCAGACATAATATTGTTGCATATGATTTCTCCATACTTTGTTTTGCAGGATCCAAGCCCTTTACGTGCAAGATCTGCAACTTTGCAACTGCTCAGCTGGGAGACGCCCGGAACCACGTGAAGAGACATCTCGGGATGCGAGAGTACAAATGTGACATATGCGGGTGAGTTACAAGGACTAGCATCTTCCATAGGTGACTGAACACGCATTCTTTAGAATGCAAGGCTAGAACCTGATTTGGGATGCCACTGCTGAAAGAAGATAAACTAAGGTTTTCATTACCCAAGTTTGGTGACAAAAGGGTGGTCACATTATCAGAAAACTGGCAATTGAAGATGAAAGTCAGGTACTTTTCATGTTTTTATACTTGACATACTTCTTTTTGTAAAAGTTTGATTGTCTTAATAGGGTTCTTCTTTGCTCAGAAACATACAAATCTACACATTTTACTGTCATTTTTGACCATTTAATAAAGAGTAATGTCCATTATGGTCAATTAAATTAAATCTCAATTAGCAAAATGTACATTTACTTTGGCGCTTACTAAAATTACTTGAGGAGACACCAAGAGTTCCTTATTGCAGGAAAAACCCTGCTTAGGCCCAAGTTCCCCTCCTTGACCCTACCAGTCTGTTTTTCACACTGCCACATCCGGTAGCAAGTTTCTATTTCTACTGGGGATCGATAGCTGTCCACATTAAATTAAGAAATTAGGATTAGGCTCTTAATGTTCGACTGATATTATGAGACACACATTTAGTTATGCCCAACTGAGAGTTCATTCTGCTTTATGAGGCAAGTTGTGGAGACATTCAGATGTTAAGTGTCATTTTTATTTGAAAACATATTTAGGCACAGTTTAGGAGAAATATTTGGTATTTTCCAGAACAGGTTCCATAGTTTACAAGCTGAGGGTGAACAGGAGTCACAGCCAACGCTTAGTACGTCCCTCCCGTCAAGTGTTATCTGCTAATTATCTGTTGTGCAGCTTCTTTACATTGTTTGACTTAAGTTAATTCACTTAAGTTAACTTAAGCCAATGTATTCCTGCCTTATTATAATGAGAAAAGTGGCATGGGTTTGTAGATTCCATTTTAAAATTCTCACATTTCAATCTTCAACTAAGGTCTTGCTCTCCCAGATACATATGCTAATAGTTATTCAGGCAATAAAACTATTGGTTTACAGGCGTTTAATATAGAAGAAATTAAAAATGATCAGCAATGGTCTCCACTCAATGTGCAAATACGCTAAGCCCAACCTTGAATTGCTCTCAGACGGTTCTTAAGAAGCCAAATACTGTATATAGTCAGTCTAGAAGTGAAGGTAACAGAAGTAGAGTTTCTTTTACGGTCTTCATCCTTTCAGCTGTACAAATAATCCTAATTGTAAGTTTATGTAGGTAACCACCTGTCTATAAATACCCAGTAGTGCAAGAGTACAGTTATTATCGTGCTACCTTGTACCCCCTACATGTACGCCATATGTTGTGTTCAGCTCCTTCCATTCCCGTGGTAGACCTCCTCACTGCCTTGCCATGTTCAAATGGACGTGTTAAGCTGTTTAACATGCAGTCGGGGAATAGAGTAAATTGTGGGATTTCCAGCTTTGTGCCATTGAGCTTCTACGGCTGCACGTTCTCTAAGATGAAGACATATGTAGAGTTATTAGTTTCTCCCTCTGTGTGATTCTGTGTAAACTGTTCCATTTAGTTCAGTCGCAGGCCGATTTTGCTCTTCTGAAGCCGAGCACGGCGAATGTGTTTATTTGCTCCCGCTGATGTTCGCAAACATATTACAGCAGGAGCAAACAAGCTTTGGTTTAAACACAGCTTCTCCTTTAATGAGAGGAAAGGCTCATGTTTCACAAGCCCTCCAGCTGAAAACCCACTTCTCCCAAGTGCTGCAAATGTGTTGGGCTTTGACCAAGTGTCGAGCTTTGCATACACACACACAAACACACACACACATATATACATACGGAACAGCTCTCCAATATGCCTTTAAATGGGACCACTAAATACAGCCCCTGGTTTCACAAATCATGCGGATGGAGGAGCTGTGTGCTGCCAGTGCCAGCCACTGGTGACAAATCGGCCCTGTGTGTGCTTTCAGTACTGACTGATCACCAGGCCATCCCTCCTCCTGACTAAAGAGCAGCAAACACAAAGAAACCCCCAGAAACACCCTCATTAAGGCCAGAGTCATACATACACATAACCTGCTCCCCTTCCCAAACTTTTCACGTTTGATGCTACGTCCTTAATCTGAATCTAAAGCACGTTACTAATGGATGGCCGTGCTTCAGGTATAATGTGTAATGTGATTACCCTTTTTGTTTTGGGTGACCTAGAAAAGTAAGATTATAGTGCGATTAAGCTCTGCATTCTCCAGTGGATACTAATGACGGTAACATTTTGCTTAACCAAAAAAGTTTTTGGGGGTCTTTTTATGTGTAATCACAATTTATCATGTCAATTAACACAAGAGTGTGTTCGGGCTCCTTTTTTTCTCTCTAAAATTTTAGTTTCATTAATTTATTTCATGCTTACAGACTCTTGGGCCTCCATGTGGCACAGAGTTTCTAGGTTAAGTTTATTGCCATTTTGTTTAGGCTCAGCACATTGTTTGTGTCCTTTTTCTTTTCTTTAAAAAAAGAATCTCTCCTCACTGCCATCGATTGCCGTGTTTTCCTTGTTAAACTTTCACTAGAAGATTACCTCGGCTCTGACTCTGAACGAATGGATGTGCTGCACCTCGGCTGTCCACCTCACTTTAGCTTCAGCTCGCTGCCGCTGCTCTCTTTTCAGGAGCCAGGGGAAGTTGTTGATAGTTAAAGATCATATTGTTGTGGCATTTAATTAACAAATGCAAATGCAAGGCCAGTACGGATTTGAACTCTTGACCATGCTGCCAATCAAACCTGAGTGCGCTGGTCAGCTCCTCGCTCATCACTGCTCCCACTTCTTTCTGCCTCCCTTTTCCATTTATTTCTTCCACATTTGTTTTTCCGTGGTCCTACCTATCTATCTTCCCGTCTTTATTTTCAAAAATACTTCCCCTGTCCTAATTTGCCTATAAAGAACTCTTAGGATGTAAAAACAGCAGAAAAACACAAATTGGCTGTTAGCATGCAAGATAAGATTTCTCATATTTAATTGGTAAAAAAAATCCTCCAGCATGTGAGACGGCAGATTCTTGTGTTTCCTCCTGGCGTGTTTTGTCCACATTGGGGCTTGGCCACTTAATGAGCCTCCTCCTCCTCTCCTCCATCACTGAGCGGAAAGGCCGTGGATTCAGCATTTCCACCCTCCCGCTCTCCGTCCTCCCCAAAGATGCAATGGACATCCAGTGCTGTTGTAGGTGTTAAATTATGCATTAACAGTCTAAATGCTTTGAGGCATTGGTTTAATATCTCAGCCCAGGCCTTAGAAGTATTAACACTATCATGGACATGGATTGTCCTCTTGTGGACTGCCGTTTTATGATTATGGGTCATAAGCTGCCCGTTTCCTAGTGTCACTTCAGGAATTCGAACAAAGCTTTAAAAAAAAAACCCCGGTTCCTTCTTGCTAAACACAAAAAGTTTGTGGTGTTCTAAAGTTTGTCTTTGGCGCGGAGGAGTCTGAGTTGTGTTTTTTTCCCCTCCCTCCCCTCTTGTGTTCTTGACTTAGTGTTGGAGAGAGTATATATAGTCATGATTTCATGTTGGGTGTTGTGTGTGTGATTTGACTGTTAACAGGATGGGGCTGGCTCATGTCAGGGTTTTTATGTCCCCCCTGTCTTGTGAGATTGTCTGGTCTGTTCCCAGAATAGCCCATCAGTTCCGCCCTGCGTGGCTCATCCGCTGTAATGTGCCTTAATGCCCGGGCCTGTATGAGTAGTGTGAGGCCTGGCAGTGACAGTGGAGGAGCATCTTAGCTTGCTGCTTATCCAGAGAAAGCCGTCACTTAACTCAGCCCCTCTATTGTCTATCCACACCCCTCTCCTTCTCCCCTGACGTGATTCTCTATAATCCTCTAACAGATTCTGGTTAGAACTCCCTGAGAACTATTTTTATGTTTTTTTTTCTTCCTTCCTCCCATTTAAACATTAATGGTTGTTGCAGATGAAGAGAGGGATCCCTATGAGGATGATTATAATGTCACTCCGCTGATCTCCCGCCGCCCCGAAATAATTGTACATCATCGCTTCATAACGTGTCAGAGGGACACGTTGGTGGCGTGCAATTAAAACCACAGAATATAATACACCAAATTACTGCCTGTCAGGCCTATGAACAACACACTCGGTATTTGAGTTACACTTAATCATCACGTACATTAGCGATTTTGCTAAGATCCCTCCACCCCAGCCCCTGCCGCTCGTGCAGCCAGGCCGTGAAACACACTGCTCCTTACAGCCTGCTGAGGGATTGTGTCATGTGGTACAACAGCTCCAGGATAGCAATGTATTTATGTTGGAGTTGGACCTTTTGAAAACTCATCATGCCCCTAAATGATTTAGCTGTGTGCGGCCAAGAGCATGTACTGCGTGTTTGCAGGAACTCTGAATTCATTAAAAACCAACAATAAGCTCTTTGTGTTTGCATATTTCATCAGCGTGTTATCAACCTTCAGATTCTTGTAAATATGCAATTGGATGCATGGTAAGTAAGAAAATTAGAGAAATTAAGCATGACCACCTTAAGGCATAGTTCTAATCTTTTCTTTGTTGTATTTGAATGTACCTCAAAAGTATTAAAAGTTGGTGAACTGACCTTGACCCAGGTTCGTGCCCTCCAGTGGATCCATGAACTTCTCTGGGGATAAGACGACAGCCACACATTCATATATCTGCTTTATGTATTCCTTTAATAGATATGGTCCACTGACTCGGTCCAGCTGCTATAATTTCTGTTCATCAGATACAGCGCCTTGTACTTATTCCCTTCAGGAAGATGTATTAATGTTTACAACTTCGGACACTTTAAAGTCTCAGTCTGGGAACATGGTCCTTGTCAGTCAGGGTGGACCCCTTCACCAAAGTAAACACATTTTGCTCTGATGCATTTAACTAAATTTAGTGCGCCATTATCGGAAATGAAATAAGTAACGCTAAAGGTCATTTGGAAAATAATGCAGAAAGGCTGGTCTGGAAAGGTTAAGTATGTGACGGAGCTGTTCTGATGATAACGAGGGCTGCGTATGGCTTGGAGAGCTCTGCGTTCTGGTTTGACTCGGCACTCTGCGATCGCTCTTTATGACCGAGACAGCTTTACAGCCCGTTACCCCCCATAACACGATAAAGCGCAGCATAATGGATTGGATGTGTTTAGTAGCCTTGGGCTGATGTTTGTAAAATTAATGTTTTTTGCAATAGAAACACACTCATGCGCAGGCACACATGCACACACGGAAAGAGGGAAGAGAGGAAAAAACAGAGGAGGGAGAGAAATCTAGACAGCGTCGATGTATCAATATAAATCCACCAGTGTACAGTTTTACACTTTTTATACTTGTTTTGGAGCCAAATTGTCAGACTCTATTTCCTCATAAGTGATGTGTCCTCACAGGTATGAAGAGATGACAACAACAAACATAAGACTTCATTAGTTGAGTTTGTGTCGTAAGGCCTCATGCTCAGCAAAAAGGCAATGAATGCTATTAAATTTTTGTTTCAAATTACAAAGCACAAGTACTTGAGGGAGACAAAGTCTGTTTGCTCGGTCAGTCTCACGTTGGTTTAAAGGATGCTTTTGAAGAGTTTGAATGGGAACCCACTCAGCATCTCTGAGCGCCAGAGACAAAGAGAGAAATCTCTGTCAGCATATCACTCCTATTAGGGTTTAATAACAATCTCATATTCTTTAGCGGGCCCACAACAGGGGCCTCGGGGCTTCATAATCAAACCATTTCCCTTTAATCAAAGACAAACCAAAACAAACACTGAGTCCAGACAGTAAACGGCAAGATCAGTAGTTAAGCTAGGGAGCCAGCACAGCACATAAGCTTATGATAGTAAGTTATACTACACTTGAGGACTGTCTAAGTTAAGAGGCTATTGTCTGCATTATGCATGATCTTAGTCGCTTCTTTCCTGAAACACTAAACTTCTTGTGGCCTCAGCCTTTCTCGGCTTTTTATCAGTTTTTGTTTTTGTTGAATCTCAACTTGCAGGACATGCAGGGCAAAAATTAAGAGAAGATTTTTAAATGATAGCATTTTACACACTTTTAATTTAACTCGTGAAGATTAACAATAAATGGGATTCGACTCTGTTCGGCAGAGAAGCATGAGTTAAATGAGTTTACACCCGCCACCCTTACCCAGGACAAAAGAAGTGCAAACTTTATCCTATAAAGTAGTTGAGTTATTTTAAAAATGTTGCTGAACAATCCATTCTATAGAGCTAATCATGTCATAGGTATATTGTAGGAGGAAAAAAAATAAGGAGAGGGGAGTTAATGAGTGATTAACAACAGCAATTAAAAGATGAAGAGGAAGGCAGATGAAAAAAGGGGTGTAATTAAAATATCAGTCCTCTCATTGTCAGAAGTGCGAGTGTCATCCATTGTGCACTTATTAAAAAGCTGGGTGGAGGGGAAGGAGCGAACGGCGCTTAATTTCAGCAGCCCAAAGTGTCTGGTAATCTGCCCATGGATGGAGCTGGAAAAGGCTGTAACTCATGTTTAAGTGTTGGGGCCGTGTCATTGCAGGTTCACAGTCATGCATTTCTGTGTTGACACCCATCGGGGCAGGGGATATTTGGCAGTCAGGAGTAATTTAACTTAATTAATGGGATGCATATTTGATGGAGGAATAAAATATCCCAGCTCAGCAAAGTGGAAAAGGGGAAAGATTTAGTGGGAGTTAAAGGTGGAGGGGAGAGTAATTTGTGCATTCAGTTACCGGCTGCTTGAGAGACAGAGAGGGAGAGCGCAAAGGAGATGAGAGAGAGGGAGGAAGAGAGGGAGAGAGAGAGAGAGAGAGTGCGTCAAGGCTGATAAAGATGGCAACCGGAGAGAGGAGGAAGTGGAGGGGAGGATGAGAGATGGATGGTTGACACAAAGCTGAGCTGATGTGTAGAGGGGAATGGGCTGTCCCTCCATTGAGAGGGCCATCAGACTGACAACGCTTGATTTAATTGATATCCGGACTGAGCCCTTTTCTCAGCGCAAACAGACACATTACGCTGGTTTGCAAACTTGTGGCAGAGCTGCCGACTGCCAAAGGCCTTTTTAATATTCATGAAGGGGCTTTTAAGGGTGTTGGGCGATGGTCTCCTCCCTCTGCCGCCGCCACCGCCTGCTTCCCAACATGTCTTTACTACCAACACACACACTTTACCTTCCTCTCACTCACACAGCAGACAACGCAACACGCTGGTTCTCCCAGACAAACCCGTGGCCTGACGAAAAGCTGTCACGCTGCTCTTAATCTCCCCTGGCACTTTTTAATTGACTTCCTGTAGGTATAGATTATTTTCATGGTGAGTCTGCCACCAAGATGTTTGATACCGTCCCGGAGACTGGCATCTGGGATGTTTGTAGCTCACCGGAGATGGCGCTGCTGTCTCGGTCTCTGTCTCTCTTCCTTTCTCCCTCTCCTCGTGATGGCCAGACTTATTGGGGAAACAGGGGAGAGGTAAAATGCAATCAGTCATTGCCATCATCATAATTGAGCTGATGTACCTGCTGGGAGTGCTGGGGAAATGTTGGCTTGGGTGGAAGGGAGGCTCTTTGTGTCTGACTTAAGCTGTTAGTCTTCAGACCGATATACAGGGCAGGTATTGGCCTTCTGTTAAGACTTGGACGTTGGCCAGTTTGTGCTGTCCTTCTGCTATGATGTATGTGATGTCGTTTCTTTGATTACATGCTGTATTTATTGTAGAATTAATCAACACTGTGCTGCCTGTCTGAGATAAGCCCTTAAGTCTAATGAAAGGGTTTGATCAGAGTCCAAACAATTATCCATAGATTATAATTATGATTAGTTGTTAGGTCATGTCAGGTTCATTTGTATGGCCTAGTACTACAATGAGCTTTAGTAGCCCACAATGAGCAGTTTTTGACAGAGCCAAAACTCTCTCTCTAAAAAATAAATAAAGAAAAGTCAGTGATTTGGGTGCAAATACCTACTTATTAGAGTTACAAAACGTTTTAAAAGGCCTGAAATACAACTGTGAGATTCTAATATGTTCCGTTTACCAGCATCCATTGTCCTGATGTTACGGCCTGGCCTGCTTCTACTCGGAGTTCTCAGAGAAGCACTCAGTCTTTCTAAGTTTTCAAATGTTTTGGCTCTGAAAATAGTGACATTTAAAGTTATGAAATACTAGCACATACTGTCAGCTGTCAGTGGCTGGAGTCCAAAAAACACTGTTAGAGATACAAGCCTTCATATCCATTGGTACGCCAAATACCGCTCTCACTTTGTGTATCACATGTGGTCTGGCCCACACACACTCATACCAGGCACGCAAGCGGCCGGGGCCTCCGCCTACACGCTGCCATCTAGTTACACATGTGTCTTACACTCACACACAAACACACACTAACTTGCCTTCCCTGTTATGATAAAAGCTGGTTGATGCTGCATCATGATTTAAACAGGCGTGGTTTCTCTAACATCATGTTTGTGGTCCCTGATTGGGTCAGCAAGGATTCATAGTGGGCCTTCGTTTTATTGTTATTTTTAACCCATTAAAATTAATCAGATAGAATGTATGGGCTGAGTTTCATAGTCTCCACTCTCCGCAGTGCCACAGTGAAGACAGTTATGTGATTTGTATATCAAACAGACAGTATCTAAGGACCAACTGTTCTCAGATGGTGTTTGTTTGCCACAGTCTATATAATTAGGCTTCCATTTTCTGTTGCAGATCCATTGATGGATTACATCAAATGTCTGTGCTCCTGTTGTGTAATCTGTCACATTAGGTTTAACAGTTGTTTCAGCAGGCCTACATATTAAATTTGGCCCCTCGCGCTCCGTAGCCCATTATTTGGTAGGATCCTTCGGGCTTAATATCACAAGATTCCCATGATTCTCAGATTTATGAAGTGATATTGACCATTGTCTATGCGAAACAGATAATAAGCCATGATGAATGGGTGACATTAGTGATGAAATTACATCAACCTTAACAGGCTATTGTATTAACACACCTAGCCGATCCCTCTCCTCCCCGCTGCCCGTTTAATTGATTAATTGCTGACGTGGATGGATGAGGGGTTGTGGGTCCTGAATCGGTGGCTGATTGCTAGTCAACCATAAACAGGAGCAGCCACAGTGGGCCCTCAAGGGCAATATTCATGCTCCCCAACCTTATGGTGATTCCTTATCCAGCTCTGACAAGAGGAAAAATATTCGGCCATAAAAATGCTGGTATCACCGGGCTGACATATAAAGCCCTCTGTCACTCCCTCCCTCCTCGGCTGTGTTGCGTCTCCTTTAGCTCTCAGTCAGCTCAGCACACCCGTCGGACTCCGAAATCACCCATCCTCCTCTGCATGTATAGCTGCATTCCCTCAGGTAACCCCCCACGCCTCCCCAGCTTTAAATATGAGCAAATAATGGCGGAATGAGTGATGCTGCCCGTGTCCTTGACTGGGATCCTCTGTGTGCTATAGCCACATCTCACTGTCTCCGAACCCTGTGGGACACATAAAACACCCCCGTAGAAAAACTCCCAAGGCTTGTTGGTGGCATCCGCTGGATGGATGCAGGGATGCAGGAAGGCAGTGAGGTCTTTGTGTGTGTTTATGCAAGTGTGGAAGGGGGCTGAGGGGGTGGTGGATAATGTTTACACTACTGTGTGTTTAATGAGAGGGACACTGTGTCCACTTTAATGTGTTTGCATTTCAGATGTGGTGCGACAAAGTTATTAAAACGTTATACTGCACATCACATCTCCTTTATGTCTTAATGTTTGTTTGCCTGCGTCTTTCGTGGCCCTGGTGGCTGAGGTGGTGTTTAGCAGTGGGAGAGGTTAGGTTTGTAGTCTGAGGCTGCCAGTAAGATCTTCAAATTGTGCTGAACCTTCTGACAGGGGCAGATGGGGGTAATTTTTTTTGTGTAATGTGGGGGTAAATGGGTAGGAGGGGGAGCTGCTTGCTTTCCAGTGCGGAATCCACAAGTGTCAGTCCTGTACAAAATAAAAGCGAGGACATGTGGCCTGAAAAGTAGGAGACCCCATTGTCATCTACACTGTCTCTGCTCTCCAACACAACACCACGTTAACCTCTGCACCGCTGAGCCCCTCCAGGCCGAGGCGTGGGTCTGAACCCCTGCAGCCAGCCGTGAAAACGCTGACACATCGATTACCCCGCAGGGAAAAAAAACGTTGAGCGTGATGAGGAGGAACGCACCGCGTGAAGAGGAAACATTTATTCATTTATTCTGTTTATTCAGCAAAACAAACAGAGGTCAAGATTATGCTGCAACACTGATAGCTCCTTGTCTATTACAGTTAAATTCCAAATTAAGGGGTTCACTCTGCTCACTTTTATGGTCATTTCAAAGCCAGCATGCTGCCTTTCCAAACACCCCCCCAAGCAAAGTGAGATTACTTTTACAGGGTACATGAGCGTCAAGTAGAGCCAAAAAACTAGTTTGTTTCTTTGCGTCCGGTTTGGAGCTCAAAGAAACGGGCAGCTGTGTGACTTGTGGTCTTTTTATTGAACATTAGATGGCGCCATTCAACTTGCTAGGAACCCAGAGGTACAGAGCTCATTTGCAATACGTGACTGCCTGGTGTGTGGTACATGTGGAGCTCTTGCATGAATGAAATGCAGCTGAGTTTCTCTTCGTTTTGTTGAAAGACAAGTTCAATTCTGTGATTCTTTTAATTTTTACTGCAAGTGATCGTTTTAAAAATCTAAATGAAATACACCTGGAGAATAGTTGTAATTGTGTGGGTAAGTGGCACTGCCAGAATTGGCTGATGTCAGATAATGAAGTGAAAGTTTGTTATAGACACAGCGGCTTATTTAGAATTGCAAGCAACTTCTACAATTAATTAAATGAGTGGATTCCTACAAAGGAAGAAGGCTCATTTAAATATAGTTGAGTATCCACGGCTTGCCAAAGTCACCCTTTGAAAAAGTAGAAAATCTGTTAACAACAGTATTTCCCTATATCTTTGGTGATACGGTGGACTACCACTGGATGTTAGTACAGTAGTAAATGAGCCAAGTTGGAGGTTGGGCTTGTGGCAGGGCAGCCGTAGCATTCAGGGGGGTGTCCCTGCCGGTGCTGCTTTAACTAGGACAAGCCTCTCTATACTGGCGGACCTCAGGGGCCGATCAGCAGGTCTCAGGAGAGGCTCCCCGCACCGCCATCTCACCGAGCTTGTCACGAGGGGGCTGATGCTGGGCGTGCTGGCTGGGTGTAGGGCTGCTGTGATGATGATGATGGTGGTGGTGGGTGGGTTGGTGGGTGGGTGGGAGGCTGACATGCCGAGAGGGCAATTACAGCAAGGACAAAGACTACACAGTGATAAGTCCCCACAGCACCCTAATGAAGAGAGCAGGTTAGCCTGTTAAGAGGACTGGGGAAATGAGCATGGCCTCAGTGCGTGTTTGTTTGTGAGCGAGTGTGCTTGTGTGTGTTTAACCTACCCGAGGAGGATACATTTTCTGAGGTCATGTTGCTACCATGCTCGCTAACCTCACTGACTGATGCCTTCCCGAGTCGGTGCTTTTTTTCCTTTCTTTTCCGCATGGAGCAAAAGCAAACAACAACATGAAACTGGAAACCAGTTCATCTTTAGGGAATTGTATTCCTTTGGCTGTGTGTAGTGAGAAAGAAAGTCCCGATGCAAGCTATTAATGAAATGAAATCTTTAAAATATCGTGCCTTCGGTGGGTAATTGTTGCACATTAGCGGATCTACAATTTGTTTTTATCACACCACTTAATGATTTTTTTTAATAATATCCCACTTAAAAATTCAGTACATTATATCCTGTATTTTATATGTGAAATAAATTGATGAGTGTGTAGGTCAGCAGTTGTAGGAAATATATTCTGGATATGAAAAGAAGCAAAGGGGAAAAAAAAGAAGGCGCATAAAATGAAAACGAGAAAAGGGAATCATTTCCAGAGAAGGATTAACTGCTTTCCTCTTTTGGTCACTTTTGCATATCCTGCCTGGATGTGATTATAGCCAGATCGTGTTATCAGAAAACAGATCCCAGATGCACCACCACTCTCCTCTTCTTCTTCTTCTTCTTCTTCTTGCTTTCTTTCTTTTCTTCTGAGCCTTTTTCTTTCTTTTCTTTTCTTTTTTTTTGGACGGCAGAGAGAGAGAGGGAGATGGTGTGTACCTGATACTGCTGTGTTGGCACACCCGTCTGGGATCTGATAAGAGAGCCTCTGGAGCGGCGCTTATTCAAATCAGTGCATGTTCACAGTGAATAGGAGCAGGTAAAGGCAATAAGATACAACGCGATAACCTTTCTGGAGAGGGAGAGAGAATAGTTTTACACTCTGTTTCACAGCCCTGCTACACCAGATGAGGGATTTTCAGCAGAGTCTAATTGATTTGCTTCAAACTGAGTTTAACAAAAAAAAAAACTAAACACAAAACGCTTCTTTTACTTGTGTGACTTTAGTTTAACCAGTTTTGCGCTGTGTTGCAATGATTTTATTATTCATTTTTTTATTTCTTTGTACATTAATCAGCTCTCAACCTCCTCATTGACCACTTTCGACTTGTGTTTTGGCGCTGCTTCCAAGTGTGTGTCTGGTTACTGTATTGCTGGATGTGTGTAAATGTGCAATTCCATGTTTATGTTACATACATACTCAAATGTCACATAATCAATTTAGTTTTTTAATATTCACTCTCCGTAATCTCTTTCATACCAAGTCAGATACCAGATAAAAGCAGAAATGTACTGCAGGCTGTGGATGCTACTTATAAGTAAAGTCTGCATGCGTGTGTTTGCATATGTCTGTGTGTATGTCACAAACATAGGCATCGCATTAAATCAATTAAATTTAATAACAGTGATCTGCAGTGATCAGTTTTAGAGTCACTGTGCAGAAATCCGAAGTGAGGCTTCGAGCTTAATTGCGAAGTGGAGGGTGGTGTGCCAGCCAGTCTCAGGGGGTGGGGGGGTTGTAACATATGTTGCGTGCACTCAGTGCAAGACTCGGCAGTGATAGTTAAACATTGGGGTGAAATGCATCCTCCAAGGGCCTCCGTGTTAATGTGTTTGGCTTGTACTGAACTCAGCCTCTCTATATCCCTGCGTTTAAAACTATGACGCCGTAAAAAAAACAAAAAAAAAAACGTCACCCACACTAAATATATTTGATGATACAAATTACGAAGAAAATTGAGAAATTATTACAGTAATAATAGTAATTACTGTGACTAATAATTACGATGCTGCTGTATGTACAAATAATATTATCTAAATTAATTTACCACTTAGCTTATTTTTACTCGTAATTTAGGGAATAATTATTTAGTTTTGCTTTGTTAATTCCTGCTGTTGTAACTGGTTGTTCAATTTAAAAGGACTTTAGATTTGCTGAATTTGTTGTTCTTTTTCCAAAATGTGTTTTTTTTTCCCTTTCTCTGTGTGTGTGTGTGTGTGAGAGAGAGAGAAAGACAGAAAACATGGAAATGTGAAGACTTGTAAACAGGATAGATTCTATTCTTGCAGTCAGAGATGATGAGGTTACATGTGGTCACAAAATATGCAAAATAAAAATATATCTTTATATCTCTTGTATAGTACATAAACACACACGTAGCGCTGTTGTTATTGTAATAGTATGAACGTGAAGGCGTCTTAGATTCTGCAGATATTGATTTTGCCGAATTCTAGATGTGCACTATGATCAGACTGTGATTTCCGATGAAGTAGGCTATCGTGCAGCTCATTATGGTCAGGGGTCTAATATGCAGGCTGACTTGCTAAATTAATCTGCTCTCTATTTTCATATTGACTCTCACAGTATGCAGCCTACCAAGTGAACGAGATAATGAAAACCCCCGTTCCCCCTTTGCAACCAAACACCGCTAATCTAATATATTAGTCACCCGTGCTCGTGTATGGGTGAGCAATTATTCTAAAAAGTTTTCACACCGTGCCGAGGTGACAAAGGGAATATGGGCAAGGAGGACTGCAGACACGTTTGACGGCTGCTCGGTGATGCTGATAGGCCAAACGGTGGTGGGAACCCGCCACTTTTAATCATGCGGAGGGTGATGGCTTTCATAAGAGCACGCGGTGACTCTGACAACTCTAATAAGGAGAGGTGACAGAGAAACTTTCTGTGTTAGCGGCAAAACAGAGGGGGAAGGTCTTGTGTTTTTTTTTTTAAATGCATGTGTGTGTGTTTTCTCTTTTTTTTGTTTTTGGTTGAGTATAAGAGACGAATTTCACAATCTGAGACTGGATTTGTGGTGAAAGAATGTCAGCATTAATAAAGGGCTTTGGGGACAAGGTCACACGGGTCCCTGTACAGCAGAGCACCTCGAGTCTGTTTGTGGCTTCGGAGAAAGGCAAAACATGCTAAGACGTCTCCCAGTGCATAAGGTAACCGACTGGAGTTTTGCCCGTCAATGTCTCATCGCGCAGTCTAATTTATGATTCCTCAGCCTTTTTTATTCAAAGACAATCTTAGCTCTGGAAAAAAAAGGAGCGAAAAGGAATGATGCTTTGAGGATATAATTAAAGATATCGTTCAAAGAACAACTTTTTGCATATTTGAATTATTACTGTCGTTAAAAACCACACAAAATATGGAAATATGATTGCCGGAAGCACATAAATCAATGATCAGCAAGGCCTCAGAGCCCAATAAATATGGGGAGTTAAATACTTTAAAATGCAAATCACATCTTAAAATTTGCATATGGGTGAATTTAAAGGAAGTGTGCTTCCTTAAGACCCTCTGAGGTAGAAACGGGTGGAGCTGGAGGGGGTTGGCGGGGAGGTGGTGGTGGTAGTGGTGTCGGGGGGGGGGGGGGGGACGCAGACAGGCAGCGGGATTTTTTATTTTTTTCTCGTTGTCATTGGTCAAGTTGTTGGATCGTTCTAAATGATAGCAGCTGAAGTGGGCTGACAGACACGACTGCATCTCTTTTGTGGATCCAGAAAGTGCCTTAAGTGATCTGAATAATTAGGAGTTAATTATTCTTCATCCATCTAAATCAGAAAAGGACAGATATGGGAATGGAATTTATAATTTTAGCCCGACGTACTGTCTCGTTCTAATGTGGTAAACTAAAGTGACTGTGAATAATACCTACTGACCTTCGAGTAATTACGCCTCGCTTGGCAATTTGCTTGCTGTTGCTAATTGAGGGTATTGATTCAGTGATATTCATATTAAAAATACATATGTTTTATGGCTGGGATTTTTTTTCTTCTGGTTGTCTTTAATGTATTATTAATCCTTATTATTTTATTTTTTTAACAATAATTAGCAGACAGGATGGTGCTACACTGGAGGGTTTTAGTAGTTTCTTTGTCCTACTCCTACCCACTGTTGCAGGTATTTTTGCCAAAACTTTCTGCTGAATCTAAATGAGTTTTTGTGTAATATAAACCACTACAGCTAACAGGAGCGATGTTTGTGAAGTTTGTTACACAAAGTAGAAGTATTACAATAAAAAAAAGACTATATTTTTCCCATCAGATGTTAATTATGACTGCAGAAGCAAACAGTGCTAAATGTGCTGTAGATAATTTTCCACATGAAGGCTGTGATCCAGCTAGTTTAACATAACCCCCCCCCCTGTGTTTTCCCCCCTAAGACATTTAAAGAAGCTCTGGCGGCACCACTGGATCAATGGACATGATGTCTCTTTGTGCATTAACACTCAGGTTAGAGTGTTAGGTTAAAAACCTGCCCAGCACATCCCCGAAAAAAAAAAGACGAGAGAGAAACAGAGAGAGAAAAATCAATTTTCCCTGTGGAGTCAGAGGAGCAATCTGTTGGTTCTGAAGGCATCCCTTTACCAATATGCATGTGTCTGCGTGAGCAATGTGGGGGTGGCCGGCACCGTCACTCCTGAGTGTTTGCATGTGTGAATGCCCGTCCTGTGGCGCCTGCAGGTATTGACCAGTGCAGAGGACGAGGTGGTTCGCTTCAAACCCATCTCTCCTCCCTCTTTGCTCATAATATTTTAAGCCTTTTCGACTAGCGGAGCTCCAGTGGCAGCTCACAGCCTCATAATAACCCAGATAGGGATCGATGGCACTGGATTTAGGCACTTACCCCTGCTAAAACTGGTAAACTCATTTGTCTTTCCTGAGCAGCCTTCTCTCCGTTGTTTAAGGAGACACTTAAAAGAATCCCCTGAATTAAGATAATGTGACTGTTGGTGTGTGATCAGGCAGGCTCAGCTGAAAGGACAAGCAGCTTTAGCTCTTTTATTAGCTCTCTGTTTAAGGGGCCATACATGTTTTGACGGAGTCCAACTCTCTTTATTTTATTTCTGTCATGCCGATTAGTGTGCCAGGGAACACTCGCTCTGCTCCCGCAACCCCTCCTCACAGTGTGTGTGTGTGTGTGTGTGTGTGTGTGTGTGTGTGTGTGTGTGTGTGTGTACGTGTGTACGTGTGTGTATGTGTGTGTGTGTGTTAAGCATGCCAGCTCTAAATGAGATGGACCAAAGTGTGATGGCCCTGCTGCTCCTCGTGTTCGAGCCTACATGAACGCCTCAACACAAATTCTTGGTGAAGGACTCAATGGATGCCGTGAAATCGTGTTTGCTGTACAGCTAATGGCATAGGACTGGTTCTGCTGGAATGTTCCTCTAAGCAAGAAAACACGTCATTTGGCCGTGATGCACACTGACCATTTAGACTGAACCACGCACAGACCACATAGTGTATGGATGTTGTACTGTAGTGCACGTAGACTTAAATCAAAGTGGCCATGTTTTCAGGAATTTAGATAAATACATGGATTTTATTCCACTCAACATTATTTTGAAGGTTTTATGGGACTGTGGGGAGAAAAAAAAAATCTGCAAATCAAGTGATACACACAGTACACCACCCACACAGCAGCGCATGAGCCAGTGTTCGCAGCGAAGAGAGCCTCACCGAGCCTTTAGAGGTGCTGTTAAAGGTGCCTTGTCTGGGGAAAGTAGGACAAAGTGTCACTTTCAGTGGAGGGAAGAGAAGAAAATACAGTTGAAAACAAAGGAAGGAAAGAAGGAAAGGAAGAGGCGTTTTGATGAGTCAGAAAAGTGACTCCTATGAGAAGAGAGAGGAAAAAAAAATACAGCGAAAACTTCCAAACTTCAAACAGACCTCACATTCTTTTAAAACCCACCTCCCAAAACACACACATATATAGATACACCTCCCCCGGCATCATATGGGCGTCTCTGTTTTAGATCTCGCTCTTTCCTTCTGCATGCGAAACTACAAAGGGCCGTCCGTCCGAAGGAGCCGCTCTGCCATGGGTGCCGCTGGGTGCTGCTGCTGGTGGTAATTAGGCGTCACAACACTTAGGCCGGGTGTCTCACGCGGCACTGAATTCCTCCTGACGTGACAGAGGGATGGAAGAGTTATTCAGTTCTGCAGTTTCTTCTGCTCTGCTGGTCAGCTGTCCTCTTCGGGGCCCATCAGCCTAAACAGCCCACACACACACACACACACACACACACACACACACACACACACACACACACACACACAGTCCGTGACCCCCCTACCACCCCCTCCAAGCACCGGGAGGCAGAAGAGAGAGGCAGTGTGTTAGAGGGAGAGAGATATCAAAGCCCTGGAGGGGTTAGCAGAGGGATGTGGCGAGGTAGTCAAAGGGATGGTGTGTGTGTGTGTGTGTGTGTGTGTGTGTGTGTGTGTGTGTGTGTGTGTGTGTGTGTGTGTGTGTGTGTGTGTGTGTGTGATTGGATGTCGGGTGGTGGTGGTCGGGCGGGGGGTCGTGTTAGTCAATACTCAGACCCCTGCATCACTAACTGTACAGACAATATAGATCAATATTAGGTGAAGGCACATATATTTTACTAATTACTGCAATAATTAAAATGGTCTGTTGTGATTAAAATAAAATCAGTACATGGTCAATTTTTAGCTAAATGGATCCAGACACAGTGGACTAATCCTGTTTCAGCCTTGTTGCTCCCTTGTCATAAAATCATTTGAGAAAACAACATTAGCGAGGTGGAGTGTTTTTTCTGTCTCTCTCTCTTTCTCTTGATAGGTCAACCACATAGACCTGTGGGACAGGACGAGGGAATAACTTTCTCACTTTATTGTTATTGCCACAGCTGACAGTGTTAGTCTGTGAAAATACATCACACTACACATCTGAGTGGATTGAGAACACTTTGGTTTAGGAATGTTAAAGGTCCTAAAATTGCACTTCTATGTGGTTTTACAAAGACTTTTAATCTGCACTGGCCAGTGTTGCTTCGCTTGTGTGTTTGTATTTGCATGTAGTCATCGAGCTGCTATTAATAACACATATATTCACACCCTCAACAAAAGATTTGATCGAATAACGAAGAAGGCAGGATGGGAGACGGTGGGGGGTGCAGGAGAAATTTGCTGTGGCAGTACATTCAGAGTTTGTGTGGCGTGCTGAGCACGACGCCGGGCTACAGGAGAGAGAGACATGCTGCTTTCATGTCCCTAAGCCATGTTCACGTCCACTGAAGACTTCTGTTTTTACACAGGTAGGCAGTTTGGGGACTATCTCAGTAAGAAAGAAGGGGGGGAGGGGGTAAAAAAAAAAGGACGAGAGGAATCAAAGGATGTTCCCCCTTTTAATAATGTAACAAATATTCTAATTTCTAAAAATAAAACCTCCTCTTCATCCTTCCTGCTAATCTGAGCAGTAATTTATTCCAACCCAAGGCCATATTAGTATGCTAGCCAAGGGCATAATGGTTACGACAAGACCAAGTTCCCTCAAAAAAACTTCGACACATATAAAAAGAGAGTGAAAAGATCAGGCTGCAACTTGTAACTGAATTTTGGATTGTGTGCTAACTAATTGGCTACAATGGATTGTAAGTACTAGACAAATAAAATTGCAGCCTCGGTTTTTATGTTTTATTTTTCACAATTGGCAAAATAACTCTCTGTAATAGTTGTGCTAAAATATTAGATTATTTTTCTGCTTTTGTACAGGTAGTAATAATTAATGGACACAAAATTAAAGATTTAAAGTTTTTTCATAATAAATACAAAGGAAAAGGGCAAGGTAACAGAGTTTTAGAGCTAAAACAAATGTAGCACCAGGCCGTACTTGGCTCTGCACATGCAAGCATTTTTATTTCTGATTAATTGCATCTGAACTATGAGTTTCCATGTATGCGTGCGTGCGTGCGTGTGTGTGTGCGCATGTGTGTGTGTGTGTGTGTGTGTGTGTGTGTGTGTGTGTGTGTGTGTGTGTCTCCGTCCACATGGATATATTGATGCCATTTTATGAAAAGCAATTGAGCAATGGGACTTTGTACTAACCATCAAACAGACACTTCATTATGGGAGCAGTGATAACAAATACATTGTGTAGGATAATGATGGCAGTGGTTCATATTGTTCATTATACGTCTGCGTGTCACACGACACTTGGAATTTATATATGTGTGTGTGTGCTTGTGCGTGTGTGTGTGTGTGTCTTTGTTTTTGTCATTTTACAACATCATGTTTCAGCAAATTAACGTCTGAACCATTGGGAAGAAAAATATACCATCATTTGCCATCGGTGACAAACAATATATTTTGGATAATGATTGCATCTATTGGCTTCTGCATTTGTAAATGTGAGGTAATGAATTTCCTTTGTGAGCAATGAAAGCAAACAGAGATATTGTGTCACTTTGCTTGAACAGGCCTACTGGATGCATGATGGTCTGTCATTTGGTGATAAACTGTATCTGTAAAATAAAAAAAAAGCTTTTATAGTAAGAACATGCTACGTAACTGCTCTGTATGTAACGCATAAATATTCCTACTGACTCTAGCACTGTTCAGACACACTGGCTATGTCCCATGCAGAAAGCAGGAGGTGTGTGATGTGGAGTCTGACTGCTGGAGGCCCGCGGCGTGTTGGCTTCCTTTGACTTGTGGGCCTGTCAAAGGTTTTGGGGCATTGGACTGAGTCGATGCCTGCCACACACATGTCACGCCTCCCCTCCTTGATGAGCCCCGCAGTGCCGCAATCAACAGTATTATTGCTCGGAAATGTATATATTTAATTTGTGAAACAATGACAGTTTCGCTTGATTTATGGTGCAAGGCAAGGTTTAATTAATTGAAAAATGCATATTACCCCGTGACTTAATTATTAGCTAATTAATCACCGGGTACTTGTTCAGTGTTCCCCCTCCTTTTTCCCCTCTTTTCAGGCATATTTCTGTGTGGCTGACACTTGAATTTTCCTCCCGGGGTCATTTTTATGTGAGGTCATGCTTTTTCTTCCTGAGTGGCTGTTGAGATGGAGAACATGCGCTGTAGAAAGCCTTCAGTAGAGCCGGACGGCACGCAGCCCAGGTGAAAACACACTGAAGTGAATGTGACTTTTAAAGTCCTGGCATCATATACCAACACTGAATACAGCATTCAGGAGAAGTTTTACACTGTTTTTCAAGTATTTGATATGGACAATATTAGAGCATCTCACAAAACTTTCCATTCTGACAAATCATTTTGATAGCTCTCACCTGGCCTACTGTGAATAAGTACACATATTTGTGTTCGTAAAAGGGGTTTCTGGTTACTTACCTTCCTGTCTTTGTGGGAATTCTTCTAAATTTAAAAATAAGCTTGCTTCCCACACGGTACACACACCCCCACTGGACTATCCCGATGCTGAAGCATCAAGCATTTAATGCACAAGGGTGAGAAACCAAGCATGTTACCAATCCCTCCCCCAGCTGTGCACCCACCCAGTCAGACTGAACACTGGAGACCTGGCTGCAACTTCTAAATGTGGCAAAATAGTCACCTCAGCCCCGCTCACGAACACACACCCACATGTAGAAAGGTGTTCACACATAATGCACACTCACCCTGTGATTACGCATGCATTCACAAATTATCCTTCACACTTCAAACTCTATGAAAAGCACAACTGTCGGCCTGTTGCACACATAGAAAGTATTCATATCTTCTGTAGTAGCCTTGGGAAGCACAATTTGCCAAAGGTGTAAGCTGATCCTCGGGGTCATGGTCAAAAACGGTGAATAAACGTCTCACTGTTACAGCTGTCAGTGGTTTGCCTCTCGCTGGTGGAGGGTCTAAATAGTAGTATTTATGTCAGTTGGTTTTCCACTGAAAATGCAGGGCAGGTTGATCTTAAGATCAAGGATTTCCCCTCGTGAGAGCTTCTCCAGATAGCTGCTGCTAGAAAATGATAGGGAATAGACACACTGGATGCAAGCATGCAAGAGAGGGGGAGGAGTTGCGGCTGCGACTATCAGGCCGGCCTGCCAAAACACCTTACTTCCAACACCCCATTCACCCCGCCTGGCCACTGTCTGGCCCCCATGTGTCTGTGCCTGGTAATGGTAAGCGTTTTAAACTATTAGAGCTGCTGTGAAAAAGGCCCGTTTGAGTGCAGAGCTGTCAGTCTGCAACGAGGCAATTGGGGGTGGGGGGCTGTCATGGCTGTCACTCAATGGGAAGATGAGAACTGTTTGGCCCTAATGGATTCCTCCAGGCGGACGGCTTACACAGCAGCTAGAAGTAAAATCGATGCGTTGTCATGAGCGAGTGAGGCATCATCAAACGGCCAGGTGGACGGGGAGGCAAGGAAGGGAAAGCCTGTGCGGGTAGTTACGTCTATATCTCAGCTTGTCTGTGTTGCGTGTGTGTGTGTTTGTGTGTGTGTGTGTGTGTGTGTGGTTTGGAAAGGAGAGAAGAGACAGACAGATGCTCAGCTCAGCTTTACACGCCCAATGGGGCCTCTGCTATGATTGTAAGCATGAAAGGGGGCTCTGACCTCCATCATCTCTGTTGCTTTTATTTTCCGGTTCTCTTGGAATCAGACACAGATACACACAGACATACCCCCACACACATACACATAGATAAATGTGAAGCTGTGCAGACAAGGGGTACATTGCCCTGACAAAAGTCAAACATCATCTTGTAGGCAAAAAAATCCCTTTTCATCCACACAGATTTCTTTTCGGTGATTCCAGGTTTTGACTAGAACCTGCAGAGAATGAGGCAGCTAAAGGCCAAATAGTCTAACAGTTGATGACAGAACTTCACGTCTGCACATCTTTCTGCCAACTGCAACACATTTAATGGAGCGAGAGGAACAGACTAGAACATCCTAATTGCATAAGATGAACATGGGCAACCTGCAGGAGGAACAATGATTCCTAGAGAAATTCACAGACACAAAAAACAAATGAACAAATCCTCATAAAACACAAAGATATGGGAGATATTTTAAAATATTTTTTATAGTGTAGTAGCTTTAACTCAAGCTAAAAGTGTTGCTTAGTACTTGAATTTTACACATTGTTGTTTTCCCGCTGTTGTCTTTGAAACACAAACAGACAACCATTAACTATTTCAGCTTATTTTACCTCTCCTTGCTGTTTACCCTGGTTAGAAGCCCACCTCCAGGGGGGACAGTGGGGCCACCCTTGGCCCCCAATCAGGCCTGAGGGAGGGGTCCAGGTAGGCTGATTGGCAGGCAGACTTGGAGGAGATTGCTCCAAGCTGGCTGTAGGCAGGCTGCTGATGCTGAGCAGGGAGGCTGGTGTTCAACTTCTCCACTTGGCCTCTCCGTCTGGGGTCAGCCAGCCTCCACCCGCTCCTCCCAGCCTCCCTGCCACTTTGGCTTTGAATTTAAAGGATGTCTAATGAATTTCTGAACTTTCTTATTGTCATCGACTTGTGTAAAAAGAGCAAACCTAGGAATAGTTTGATATAACAACTTCATCCTGTACTGAAGCCTCTTTGAGCTCATTCCTCGTCCAGAAAAACTATTAAAACCACATGAATGAGGCACGTCGCTGTTGCACTGAGTCACATGTTCCTTCATTACAAGAACACAGAAACTGTATATTATTTTCAGCTAAACTACCTACTGCCATAAATAATCACTAGCTCACCAAATCCACAGCTGAAAATAGTTCCCACATGCATGATTTCCTCCTGTTTCAGTGACGTTTGCTAAAAGACTACAGTAGTCAGCTGTTTGGGGATTTTTTTTAAATTTTAACAGAAGTATATATTTGAGAGTGGTTCTTCAGCAAGAGCTACACACAAGCTGAAAATATAAATGATGACACATTTTGGATTTCTGTTATTTCAAGGGGAAAAATACAAAGTAGTGCAAGACTTATTTTCGAAGTACTGTTTTATAGTGAACAGTACCACTCACTTAATGAATGTTCTCGAGCTTTCAGAGTAATGGGTAAAACCTTTAGAAAGTATTTAGATCAACTACTGCTGGTGCTAGAATCCTAAGTCTTTAAGGATTCCTTAATCATTGTAGATGCAAACTACCATAATTGAAGTTTACTGAAAAATCCAGCTTAATGTACAATAATATTTTTGGGTTGTGTACACAACTGGACTGATTTCCTTTTACAAAAATATTTGATAAAATAGGGATTTCTTCCTTCTGTTTGTTCAACACTCCACCAATCTTCAGTTTAGAACTTGCGTCAAGACACTCTCAATACTCTTCTTGTTAGCCTTTGGAAACAGGAATCGCTCCTCTTTATTGCTGAACACATGAAAGAGTTGGTGTTGATTAAGGAGGCCTTTTAAGCTGTGAAAGCCCTAAATGTGCTGTGTCCTTAGTAAGATGAAAAGGAGTCGAAGTTAGCCCGAGTTGTTTCTTACCTTAGCTCTTCCAATGGGAGAACCTCTGGGAGGATGCCTATGAGAGAGACAGACTAGAAACCCTTATTCTCTATGCTAATTTCTCTGCATTTTACTTGTAATTATGCCCCAACATCCTTCTTTCTCTCTTTCTTATTCCTCTCTTTCTTCTCTAAGTGCACCCTCCCTACTTGTCTTTGCTTGCAGATTAAACATTTTCTTGCTTGCTCCATTTTTGTCACTTTCAAACACCAGCCAGGTCTTTTAGACCTTCCTCTTCTGTTCACCAAAGAGCATTTGATTATTTCCATCCTTATAGGAGTAGTTTCTCCAAGATGAAACGAAATACATTTTTGTTTTTACTTCATAGCTACAGAGTGAATTGGAACAACATGCCCCTTTATCGATGTGCTGTGGATGTCTGTTCAGGCCAAAGTGTTTTGTGGTGACGTATGTCCCCTTTCTCCTTCTAACATGTCACTTCCCCTCCATCTCAACGCTGCCATTGCCCATATTTATTTTATCTCGCTAATGTGGGTCACCCCTGTATGGCGGCCATCAGCGAGGCCAGTCAAATAGCTGTGTCTGAAGCCTACCTTTTGGCATGATTTATGGGCCTGTGTGACGCTCAGCTCTCAAAAGGACCGCCATTGTCCTGCTACAGCTCTCAACTCTCGACGTAGGGGCGCTTTGTCTGCGTTGAGGCAAACCAGACCCCCGTCTTTAAAAAGAATCAAATTATTTCATCATGTTGGAAATGAAAAGGCTGTAATTACTCCTAATTAGACCCTGACTTTTTCTTTTCTTCTTTCTTTCCCTTCTTTTCCTCCTCTCGCCTCTTCTCTTTTCTTGCTCCGGAGTTTCGGAGGTGAATTCTTTTTCCAGAGGGTTCAAGATTGCTCTAAATCAGACCCGTTAGGGTGGAGAGTAGGAAACAATTTTCTGTTCAGTTTGAAATTGATTAATATAGGCTTTTGACAGCTCTTCTGGCTTTGATATTTGGTGAGTGGGGAGGTCTGAAGTGGTGTGATGACACTGTAATGTTTGCTTTAAAGCTTTACCTTAATGGAGCTGGCTCCACAATGTCATGATGTTTCACAAGCCAGAGGAAAAATGAGAAGCAAAACACCATTTGTGGACTGTTAAAGCATATGTGTGTGTGTGTGTGTGTGTGTGTGTGTGTGTGTGTGTGTGTGTGTGTGTGTGTGTGTGTGTGTGTGTGTGTGTGTGTGTGTGTGTGTGTGTGTGAAGCCTTGGTGGACCATCTACCTCATCGTGCTGGGCAGAGAGTGTGTCTGTGCAGTCGTGTAGGGTTTCCCTTCCAATAACACCCTCTACGCTGGAGAGCACCGGTCTAATGGCCGGCTATCACGGAAAATCATTTTCTGCCCGTCAACTATTTACATGTATCTTTACCACACAAGTCTTGTCATTTTAGGCGGCACAACAATTTGCTAAGCAAATCCACTCGCCATTTATCTATCAAGGGAGGAGGCTGTTGGTGTGTGTCTGGAGAAAGTTGGGGGTGGCGGCTGGTGGAGGAGGAGGGCTGTTCAGGGGAGGTGGAGGAGCAGTGAGGGAGGCAAATATTTTCTCTGGCTTGCGACAGCACAGTGAAAACACACTCCTGATGCTGATGTGTATTAGAAGTGAGCCGGGCAAATATTAGCACTGCCTTACAGTGGCAGAGTGCTGGTGTGTGTGTGTGATGGGAGGAGCTTACTGGGCTGCTGTGCTGTGCTGTGTAACAGCGGCAGATTTATTTCAAAATGGGCTCCCATACACACACAAACGCCTTATGTTTTCTTACTTCTAACATAATTTATCAGATAATTTTTTTGTAGCCGGAGTAGGAAGTTTAAACTTCATATACGTAGGGCCTGAGTAATATAATTAAAGATCAGGTTTTACTGTAGCACTGAACGGCTGCTGAAAATGATCGTTTTAAATATTGATAAATTGTTTTAATCAGTCTATAAGTACAAAAATTGTACATAAATTTAATTTCCTATTTCAAGATGAAAATCATTAGACTATTAGAATATCATACAAAAAACAGAGGGAAGCAGAAATTCCTCAAAATTGAGAAACTGAAATTATGAACTGATCATCAAAGCAGTGACTGACTAGCAGATATAAACGTATTGTCTTCAATCCAAAGACCTGTAAACCTGCAATGTCTCACTATAAATAGGAGTTTGGCTCAAAATTAAACTGTGGAAAGTCAAGCTCAACATATCTATGACTGGCATGCCTTCACACACACACACACAGAGTGACCCAGCAGCCCACCCAGTAACAAATCATAGCATTCACTCAGCCGGACATTAACTTGTTCAGGTTGGTATGTATGCTCAAGGGCACAACAACAACAACAACAGCAGCAGTGGCGGCGGCAGTTAACTCCACCACATTTCCTGCATAAGTCAAATACTTGTGAGCGAGGGGGAAAAGGAAAAAGACTGCGAAGGGGGCGGTCAAACAGAACGGTGATGCGTCTTGTTTGTCAGCAACAGAGTGCAAGGAAATGTGACAGAGCGCTGGAGGAGGTTTCCAAATCCATTTCCTGCTCTTGTCCGTCCACATCAGCCGCTGACGACGGATCTGCTGGTTCTTATTGTGTTCTATTATGGAGGGGCGGAGGATGTGGATGCGGAGGGGAAAAGGGTGGGTGGGTTGAGGGGGTGTGTGGGGGGGAGTTTGCTGGTGCACACATGCCCAAAAATGATGCGTCTCCTTTGATCTGTTCCAGTGTGAGCCACATGAACAGCCCCGCCGCGAGGCACACACACACACACACACACACACACACACACACACACACACACACACACACACACACACACACACACACAGCCCTGCAGTTTGGCCCTTTGCACTTTTTATAGCCCAGCTCAGTCTGTCTTTCTTTGTGTGTGTGTGTGTGTCTGCATGCATGTGTGGTTTTGACTTAGTTCGGCATCTTGTTTTTTCCGTCCACATGATTTTTTTTTCAGATACATTTGTAGACTCACTGTAATAGGAGCCAGTGTTTGAGGTACAGCGCTTATTAGTTTCTTATCTCAGCTAATTACCCATTAAATAACCACATGCACACACGCACGATAATTAGCAACCGGACAATTATGAATATGCATTTCCCACTGCTTAATACACAGAAATATGAATATATCCATTCTAATTTCCTCAATTGACTTGTCATACTTTCATGATACTGAGTAAAAAGGCTGTTGTGAGTTTCTTCACCGGAATCCAGGGATCAGAGGCTGCTAACTGGGCTGCTTGTCATTTCATGGGTAGATTTCCTTCGACTCGTGAGGTATGGACAATTTCAGCCTGTTGGGTATTTATATCCGCAGTATTCCATGCGTAGTCAGTTTGATACTTCATTAGCAACAATTGATGCTCATGGCCTGCAGGCGACCTCAGGAGTCGGTCCAGCAGCTGCAGCTGTGAGGTCTAATTCAGTCCTCGCTCAGGCTCCACCAGTGTAGTGCTCTTATGGATGCTGATTTCCTCTACTTTTTGCATATCACCATATATTCACTTCAAGCTCAGAATATTAAAAAGCCGGTTAATAAACTTTTCAATTTTTGATTCATACATTGCTGCGGGACTGGACACGGTCTGCTCTTGTTTCTCTTTGTTAGCGGTGCTGCACGCTTTGTTGTTTCCACTCTGCCTTTCCTCTATAGCCTGTTGTGCAGAGAGAACGCTCGGAGCCGTGTGTGTCACATCAGGTGCGTCAGGATGCCCATTGGCTACCAGCCGCCGACCGGAGCCATCCCGGCCAATCAGCTGTCGGCGAGCTGACCTTTTCGCTGGCGCCCTGACCCTGATGGGAGGTGAAGTATGTGGCTGGTAGCAGTCAGTACTGGCACAGCAGGATGAGGAGGAGGAGGAGGAGGAAAAGGACCAGGCCGGAGGGCGAGAGATTTTCTTGGCCAGTCACTCCTGTTCCCATCCTCCTTCCTGCTCTCAGCTCCTCTTCGGCTGGAGTCATGACAGGCTCTCTTGGCCGGTGTACACCGTGTTTCACATGCAAAGACTAACTCTCGTCTCTTGTTACAAAGTCAGAAGTAGAAGCATGTAACCACATGAGATACTTCCAGGCTTGTCCACTGTTTTGTGTGTGTGTGTGTTATTTGAAATGGTGACTCGTCCCATTTCCCACTAGCCTATCCTGTCGTCTCAGAGGTGCTTAGCAACAATCTGTCCTCCCGAACGAGAAAACAAAAATCAGAGGATGCTCGAAAATGCTCTGAAATGCAGTAATGAATATTTTAGACATAAAGGACCACTCTCCCAGCCTCCATTTGCCTGGCTCAGTCCTCCAAACAGCCCTTTTAAAGTCAAGTGATGGGGGTTAAGTTAATTATGCACATTAGGGCCAGCCTCCCTCTCTCGCTCGCTCAGTCGCTATATACTTGTGTGTGTGTGCACAGCCTGCGACGGTGGCTTGGGATGCCGAAACTCTGCCTTTAATTAAACACAGATGCATGGAGGGAGAGACTGTCTGTCACATACACTTTTAACAGCAGCTGCACGCATGCAGACATGCATGAGCACAGACACATACACGTACACAATTGACGGAGATGAAAGAGTGTAACCGAGTGTGTGTATGTGTGTGTGTGTCTCTAACAGGAAACAAACTCTTTCTATCCGCGCTCTGCGAGAGGATAAATAACTTCATCTAAATGAAGCTCGAAAAGGATTGGCTTCCAAAGGTGCAGAAATGTTGAGTATTTAATTATTTGTGGATGTTTGCAGAGGAGTTTTTATTGATTTCATAGGAGATTTATTGGTCCATTTATTCATTTTATGTCTCTACATGTCAATACATGTTGATCTTCCCAGTTGTTACTTTTGTGCAGCATCCAGATCCCACTTTCTTTTGCCTGTTAAGCTGAATAAAGCTGTGTGTTTAATTATTATGACAGTATTTGATCTTCCCTGACATGACAAGTGATTGAAGCAGCTGGTGTTAATAAATTACCAAACTTCAATACTGAAAGTACAACATCAAGAACAAAAATAATCCAGAGTAGCTGCTGAAAACAGATGTGGGCTTTTGATTATTTCAGTGCCTGAAAAACTAATTGAACAAACACAATACAAGTGTGTGACACCTGCAACTTTCATGTTTTGCAGACTAATACTATTGTGTTGTGGTAATTTGGATTCCATTTTAGTTTAACAGATAGTGTACATGCGTATATATGTTGACAGAATTCTGTTGAATTCAACCAACGAGAACATTTAAAGCTGTAGTAATAATGTGATAATATATCTACTGTTCTTAAATGAAAGACATTTATTTTTTTAGACATGATACCTAATGCTTTTCTAAAACGTAAAGTAATTTACTTAGTTTTATTTATTATTTTAATGAAAGTGGCAAAATAAGGTTTTTTAGTGTCAAAATTACACCTTCGAATTTTTAAAAATGTTTCCATGCTGAAAAATATTATTTTCCCTTTCCTCTTAGATTTTCTCACACTCCTTATCTCAAAACAGCTAATTTCTGCTTTCACCGCCAGTTTTATATTTAATTGAGTCTAATTAAGGATCTACACCTAACAGTGTCTCAGCGCAGGATAGAGGCGTCTGCTCTCCTTGAAAGCCTTAAATTCAGAACCTCTTTCTCTCCTTTTTGTCTCTCGGTCTCTCCTGTGCTGCGGCAACTGCCTCATTTTTCATTAGAGGATTGCCCCATTATTTCATTTCTTGTGATAAAATGACAAAAGATTACTCACGAGAAATACTAAATACAGAGCCGGACCGATGGGATCTCCCCTCATATGTAACGCTGCTGCGCTGTGGCTGAAGGCTTCATATTTCCTATTTCTCTCTCTATTATATATATCTGGCAGAGTTGTAGATACAAGGACTTTGTGTGTGTGTGTGTGCGTGTGTATGTGTGTGTGTACTGTATTACATTCTGGGTGTCCCAATCTGATCAGACACCACTAGCTGGTCAGCAGACCTTGCTTCTTTTTTTTTGTAAGAAAGCCTTATTTTAGCAGGAAGAAATGGAGAAAAATTAGTTGCACTGCTGACAGAAATGTCAGCGAGTTGGGGAAGAATAACTTATTTCACACAGAGAAAGAAGAGGGAGGGGAAACACAGCGAACACAGACCACAGATGGCTAACTGGGAATTAAAAAAAAACCAAAGAACATATATAATAAATAAATAAATAATAACCACGCCGTATCTTTATCTGAGATGATTCATATTTTATTTCATAACAGTGCTCGCATTGGTCACATTTTTCAGTAGCGGATAATAGAAAATGTAAAGATATGGCCGGTGAAATATGAGCCGGTTTGGGGAGGTAAGAATGAGAAAAGATTAGCTTGAGATTAGAATAAGAGAGATGGAGGAGGGCAGAGAGGCTGGTGGTGTGTGTGAGTAGTTTTCAGAGCGCAGGTTTGTGTGCCTGTCAGCGTGTGTGTGAGAGAAGAACGATCGTACACACTCCCACCGACTTTGTTTTCTACCTACTTCCAACGCCGGCATGGCCATCCTTGACCGACCTCCTCAGCTCCACTTCCACCTGCCCACATGTAGCTTTTATTCACTTGGACCCATCAAACCCCACATATACCTTAAATTCACTCACGTGCGTCCTCATTTATCCAAATATTCACAACAATGTAGCTCGTGCAGTCGGCTAAACTTTCATGCTTTGCAAACTAATAAACATATGTTTGTTTTTGTGATGCTGACACCATTCTTTTTGCATATTCATTTGCCTGTTTGTATCAGATCACCCACCACGAGTTGAGCTCCTGCTGTTGTTTATTCAGCAACTGCCGTTTTTTTTTTCCCTTGACTTTCCTGCTGTAGTCCTTCAGTAGTTCAGAAGCTGGCAAACCATCCCCTGAGTGGCCCCTGTGTCTTTAATTTAACAAGATACCCACCAAGGAGGCTTGTTTTGGCTGCTCCCCTCCATCCTGAGAGTCATTAAGGCCGGCCCACGGTGAGGGAGACCCAGCCAGGCATTAGCATAAGCAGGCAGAGCAACATGAGGAGCCCTGGGTCAGTGGAAACTTCCAGATCAAATGCTCCCAGTTACCTCCTGACTCGGGCCCCGTTTTGCACCGCCAGGGACCAGTTGCCCTGGGGATGTGTTACCAGGCTAAAACCAACACTACCAGCATGCTCACACACACTGTTTTCTTCTGTCTTTACCTCTTCTACTCCTGTTTTGTCAGAAATTTGAACTCCCCTGTTTTTATTGTCTCACCATCAGTCCTGCTGCGCAAGTAATGTAGTGGTTTCTATTTCCTTCCTCGATTGCGCGGACGTCTACTGTGCAAGCCAGTGTCCCCAATAAAAACCTGTTACAGAGGTGTTTTAACTAATTCCCTCCAACATCTAATGACATCAGTAAAATTTTATTTTCCTCTGAAACATGCACGCAGATTTATGTTGTAGCATGTTTTCAAGAATTTATGGAGTGTTTTTTGGAGGGGAAAGCTTCCATGCAATTAACGTTTAAAATGTGCATCAGTGTTAGTTACCACAGAAGGGAGGGCAAGCCGTGATCTTAGTCATCTGCCAGCTTAAATCAGTCTCAAACTTCAATAAAACATTATATTTCTCATGTTTTTCAGATCATCATTACTATGATCCATGTGTTTGGTGTGTTTGTGTCCTGACATCTTGAGTACATCCTCTTCTCTTGCTATATAAGGGTGTGCCATTTGAGTTCTGGTTGCATTCCATGACATTACACGTGGAAAGGTCATTTCAGTCTTACAGCTGCTGTCAGTGTGTAATCCACTCAACAATTTGGATCGCTCATCTTAGAAAAAAAAAAAAACGCAAGCCCAAAACAGATAATTTTCTGTTCATATAAAAAGCTCTGTGTTGTTTTTATCATGGTGGTATGAAGTGTCCCTTTCACAGTGCCTGCTCTGATGGCATCTGCTTTGCTTTAGAGCAGAGCTGAGCGATTCACAGTGACGGACGTGGTCGACTCATCACGCAGGGCTAATTTACTTTAAGTTCGCCCGCGTTTGTGTTACTTCAGATCTGTCACGGGATCACGTTGACGTTGCTATAGCATGCTGTTGTTTTGTTTTGGCCACTATGAAAGCCAAACACTAGGATAAGGCATGATGAATAATGCTCTCTGACAGACAGGGCCTGTTGTTGGTGGACATAGCTGGCAGACGCTGTGACTGTTGTGTATGTGTGTTTCTCTATGTGTGTGTGTTTGTGTGTGTGGACATAAGTTATTTGTTTGAAGTAAAAATGGAAGACTGTTTTCCATGGAAATTCTCTGTGTTTTGATTGTTTTCCGACACTCTCATAAAGCCGTTTAGACATGGCACACAACTGTTTGGAGGCACTTAAAACCTGTAAGAGCTTTTCAGCAGCTATTTGGATTTAAACGGATTAAATTGTGTAAATGAGATTACGTTTACCTTGCCTTTACATTTTTAGTAACTAGGTTGATGTGCCAGGATGAATCTGTGTGGTCAAAAGACGTTGATGTTTAATTGGCGTGCCTTTTCCTGGTTGTGTGTTTATAATCGTGTATTTTTGCTGCCATTCATTCTGCTTTTTGCAGAAATATTTCAGTTTCAAAACATCAATTTTTAAAACTCAGCTTTTATGTCACAATGGGATCTCTCATAGTGGCACTTTGATATTGTAATGTCGGAAATTAACCTAACTTTTCAGACAGTCGCGAACTTCACACTCTTTTCGTTAGCTGCCAGCTAGCTAAGGCTGGCTAACAACAAAATGAAAAGATTGCCTTTTTGTATTTTCAGAATTTTGTGACTTTCTTAGGATTACCATTAGAACGGGGATAATTCTTTAGAACACAGACTTAACTAAGGCTCGACTTAGTTCATTTTTGCATGTCAGATACCCGTAGTAATTATCAAGAATTAAGAAGAATGACAACTGATGTTTGGAACTGATTTTGAAATTTTGATAAAAATCACAATCTGCATGTAAAAACATCGTCAAAGAAATTCCTTTGTTTTTTTGTTCTACATTTATGTAATTAGTAGAGAACTTTACTTCATCCTTCACTGTTGATTGGTTATTACTGTAAACCAATCAGATAGTTCGGTGGGCTTATCAGTTGATCCGTAGAATTAACCAGCTTGCTGCTGTCTTTACAACTGACTTTTGATGTGAATGTTGAGTGATAAATCATCGCTTATCAGACAGTCCAGCTAATTAATGGGCTAGTTAGGTACAGTAGCAGGTGTGGCCTTGTTCTGCTAAATATAAAGAGAGGTAAGTTACTACACTTTATCTTGATATTAACATTGCTCCAGCTAACAGATACCAGCTGGCTAAAGTTAGTAGCAAATGTTGAGCTTGACAGGAGGAGGAACCGTGTGATTGACTGAAAAGAGGGAGAGCAGTGATTGGTCACAATTAGTTCTTCCACGTAGTACTATTTTTCTATTGATAAATCTATTGAGTATTTTGTAATCAGTCAATCTAAACATTGCAATATCACAAAAAAACAAAATGACCATTTAATTTCAGTTTATTTTATGTTGACAAGCTGTATATTATTGTACACTATATTGTACATATCATTATTTCAACACATCAGCTATATTGGGAACACGGCTGCTTTAGATGCAGTTTATGTGAGCACAGAGAGGAGCAAACAGATGTAAAATGCCTACGCACTGTTCTACTGTGGTATGATGCCAAAACTCTGCACCGTGTACAAACCACCTTTTAGTTCTCTCTTTAAGTCTCCACATACTTTTAACGCCTGAAGTCTTTGGAAACTTGTACACTGAACTGACTTCACTGCAGCTGCCAGTGTCTAAAACTAATGCTGACTGCAACAACAACTATGCAGGAATACGGAAGAAAAACATTTGTTATAATAATTTAGTGTTAAAGGAAAAAAAAAAACATGTCGGATAAAAATAATGATGTTGATGCATTTCCAGCATCACTGTAGCTGTAGTTACAGTTGATCGTGACAAGTGATGTTCAACAAAGATGTTATCGGGGAAAAAATGGCAAAAATAAAAAAAATAACAAAACTTTTTAAAAACTAAATTAAAAATCTGCAACTATAAAATGCTAAAAGATTAATCAACATTTTGCTGTGATGAGTTAAACTTCATTGATATATTTAATTATTGCACAATGTATTGCTTTATTTTTACATACATGACTTTTCATGTCATCATTTAGATTATGTTTAGAGAACACTTGATAGTAAAAGCCAGATAAAGTGTTGAACGGCATAGTCAACGTTTGCACTCAGAAAACGAAACAAAAAATAAAAGCAGTAGTACATATTATTATTATTATTATGACTTATTATGGATGAATTTACTCATTTACAATAGGCGGTGGTAGGTTTTACTCATAATGCACAACACTTTGAGTCACAATTTTAGTCCATGTCAAGAGCTGCTGAGAACCACCGTCTTGACTGCTGTGCTCCCATGTGACCAAACAATACGATGAATCCTTAAAACAGCTCGTGTGCATTAGCTAGGTGTAAATATCTCTTTCGTTATCATAAAGCCCTCGCGGCTACGCTGAACGTGAATCAGAGCTGCCGACCAGCTCTGCTTTGCGAGAAAAACAGCAGCTTCCTACGACCCTCCATACAGATGTTGAAGAATTGTTTATCTAGTTAACACGTGCCAGTCGACACTTAAAAAAAAATCCCAAACCCTTCTGTCTAATTAGAGACGGCAGTCATTGTCATCTGTCTCATTATGAGGAATCATGAAGGCTTCTTATTTCTCTCTAGTGCCATTTGATATTTCAGTGTGTCTACAAATGAACAGGGGACAAGTTTCCATAATTTAAGGCAACGCTGTAAACAGGGTCGCTTGCTGTTTTTTTTTGTTTGTTTTTTTTTCTACATGCATTGTCAATTACCCAGTGGCAGTGCAGGTACAGTAGAGCGCAGCGCTGGCTGGCTGACTCGGTGACTGGCTGGGCGGCTGACTTGGTGGCTGACTGGCTTGTCTCTTGGAAACCTCTGAAATATGATTTACATTGAGAGCATGTTGTAGCAAACCCTATCCCACGGTATGCATATTCCCCCATTGTTTGTGACAGTTGGTTGTACCTGCGCCGGGGGGAAGAGCGCCAAGTAGGCATCCGACTTTGCATTTCAGTGGCTGAGCTCAGGGTCAGGAGCACATCTGGTTGACTGGGAGGTTTGTGTGCGGCGATGTGTCATTGCTGTGTTTTAGATTCCATAACTTACACACACACACACACACACACACACACACACACACACACACACACACACACACACACACACACACACACACACACACACACACACACACAGAGAAGGAGACACGCTCGCTCACACATTCACACGCTCACTTGTTGCTGTGCAGCCGGAGCCTGTGTGCATAAAGCAGCGGCGGCGGCAGTGCCACACAAACAAGCAAACCCGGCACACCGGTGCACTCCTACACAAACAAACAAACACACCTGCTGCTCCTGGCAAGTCGCTCTGACAATCAGCCGAAGGAGGGAAGGCAAACAAAACAAACAGTTTAATTTACATGACAGTAGCCTGCTTTACATTAGCATGCCGTGGCAATGATAGAGTGAAGCTCTGCAGGAAACAGCAGGTAATGAAAAGTGATGGTCCTATTTGCGGTATACTGTAAGTACAGGAATGGGAAGCTCCAGCAGTCAGAACTAATAGCGTGCACTGTGCTGCATATCTCCCAGACAGTCCTTTTGCTTTGTTGTTTAAAAAAATAAACTTCTCCCCCCATCCTTTCTAACATAACTAATTTTTCAGCATTGCAGAATGAATATAAGCAATTTGTTGTGGTGAAGAATTCAAGATGTGTACATGTGTTAAGTGAGGAGAGGGCCGTGATTTTTCTTTTTTTCCCCCTTTTTCAGATATTGCTTTCCATTTCTCACAAACTTTCCTCGTTGAGACAGAATATGAAATGTTTATGCAGTTTGTGCAAAACAATTCATGTGCAGTTTTAACGAGCAATTAACTTCATCAATGAATAAGTAAACAGTTTTTTGGACCGGTTTGTAATTGCACGGAGTGGTATTTGTGTCTTGAGACTGCTGTATTTTTACTCTGTAAGCTTTATTTCTGCAGACGTGTGTGTTAAGTGTGTGCGGTTTTGCGGGTGGGTTTTGGTTTGCGAGTGCGCAACGTATCTTGCGTGTTTGTGTTTTTTGCAGATGATAGCATACACTCATCGTGTCATGTGTTTGTAGTAATACTATTTATGTGTGTCTGTACATGATTGCGTGTGTGTCTTTGTGTGTGTGTGTACTGGCTCCAGTGGTCTGCTCCTCATGTAAAGAGATAGCATCTTCCCACAACAGATCAATAAGGGAATATTTCTAGAGTCCCTGCTTCTGCTTCTGATTTAACCAAACTGTGTGTGTGTGTGTGTGTGTGTGTGTGTGTGTGTGTGTGTGTGTGTGTGTGTGTGTGTGTGTGTGTGTGTGTGTGTGTGTGTGTGTGTGTGTGTGTGTGTGTGTGTGTGTGTGTGTGTGAGTGCAATGTGAAGAATACTCAGACTGACAACCTCACTTGCGTCCTGCTGGTTAGCTTGAACTTTGCTGCCATTATTGAATCAATTGGCATATTATCAGACAGACAGAAGGTATAGAGCCATATTTTGTTTCATCCGTGCTCCTCGGTGAGACTTGGGTTTGATTTGTGCTTCTTGTGTGTTTGTGATCTGTTATTCAATCAATCTAGAAACACTCAGCAGCTATATACCTTATATAAAATATAAGCAGAACAACACTGTCCTCTCTGGACACATGCACCCACTAAATATTGACATACACGTGGATAGACTCTCTCTGGCGCATACACTCTCTGAACCACCCCCACTCTTCACCTAGCTCGTGTTTACTTGCCGTAAATTGTCCAAAAGGGACACAGCCGCAAATGATTTATGGTGCCAGATATGATTAGATTCCATGTATTTTTACACAATGGACATATATATATATATATATATATATATATATATATATATATATATATATATATATATATATATATATATATATATATATATATATATATATTTTTTTTTTTTTTTTTTTTTTTGCATGTGGTGCCTTAAGTGGGAGCCAGTAGTCATTAACAACTGAATGAACAGCATGTTCCCTACTTATTAACATATAACTTCGAGTTCCCTCCACATGGCTGTTGTGGCGGCAGCGCCTTGGCAACAGAGGACAACCCGCTCTGAGTGGATGTGAAAATATTTATCTAACAATGTATAATATGTCTGCAGAAGGCCAGCATTGTATTACAAAGTATGGAATGGAGTCTGGTGATTTCTGGTAAATGAACGTCCTGACTGACTGGCTGGAAGTCCGACAGCTGGAATGAATTTTTCCTTGAGCCACTATTATTTAGGCTGTCCTTTTAAAGGTCAATAGCACATTAGTACTGTATGAAAACGGACCTGGAACATCACAACACTTGTTAATAAAAGGGTGGCAACTAACTGTTACTTTCATTATTGATCGATCTGTTGATTCTTCATCTAGAAAAGGGTGAGACATGTCCATCACAAATTCCCAGAACCTACTAAAATGACATTGTATTGCTTCTTTTATCACCAACTGTCCAAAAGATTGAGAATATTCAATAAAACATCAAATAGAACAAACAAAAGAAGATTGTTGCTTAAAAAAATGCTACAACCCTGAATCACTTATCATTTAATTTTACACTTTAATTGTTTGATTCATTGACTGCTATTTCTAACTTTTCAGATGATGTGGAATATTTTCCACAAAGTCACTGCTGTTTAAAAAGTATTTAGTGATTGATCCACTGCACTGTTATAGAGGTGGAACAACTAAAATAGTGCTGCAAAATACCCCAGGGAGGAGTGCACAGTACTTTAGTCAAGGCTACAGTACATGCAGTATGCCATGTATTTACTTCACCTTCAGATAATTCTTAATATGTGTTACCTGTTTGCTTTTTGCTCATGAGAGTACTCAGACCTGCTGGTAAAGCCCCCCCACACACTCTTTATGTCTTACAGAGGTTGAACACACACAGTTCAAGGTTATTCTCCAATTCAGCCCTGTCCAGCTCACAGATAATTGTCAATAAAATTGATCTTTGTATTTTTTTTACACTGCTCATATTTTTCCATCCTCCTCCCCATGCCTAGACACTTCCCTTCACTCCCTCACTCCACTCCCCTTTGCCTGTGTCCTTCTCTTTTCATCTTAAGCCAGATAAGTCTGCTTCGACTGCCAAGAGCAACGAGTATCACTGCTTGCTTTTTTTTTTTTTTTTTTTTTACTCCTCTTATGTTCTTCTCACAGTGCACTGAAGCCATGTCGCAATTTCTCAGGGAGTTTTGATGCCTGGATGTCTCCTGTCTGGGTCCATCTCGTCTGAGCCGCAGTGCCGGCCCTATGCGATCTGAACTGCGCTGCCTCGCTGCAGGTCAGCCTTCACGGCCGATTAGTGTCGAAGCGCCACTTTGGTCACAAGTTGTCGGGAGCGCTTATCGTGAAGATCAACAGCGATCAGTCTCGCTGCTGCACTCTCTCTCCCTCTCTGTCCGAGTCCTCTACATCTCCTCCCTCTTTCTCTCGCTTTTCTGTTTTGTGCCCTCTACCCTTTTGGCATTACCTCCCTCCCCCTTCATGTTTTTCCCCTCAAATCACCATATTTCCATCTCTATCTTATCATTGTCATTCCCTCCTTTCTCCCACCTTCCTCCACGAACAGCCTGAAATGTCTTTTCTTCCTAACTAGTCCTTTTGTTCCGAAAACATCATGAGGTCAATGAGAACGATGTGAAATCATAGAAAGGAGCAGGAAAACACTGTGCTAAGAGAATCTGATGAAACCTAACTGACTTACATGATCCGTATTGTTGGTTTGTATTTAGAAATTGAGAATACAACCTTCCTTTTTATAATGTATGCTAAGGAGGTTACAGGAGAAAGAAGCTGTTAGTGCGTTTCAGGGTGCTGTTGAAGTGTTTCCATAGTAACTTGGTTTGGATGAATCCATATATTTTTTGACCTCACCTTTTTTTTGCCCCTTCTCACAGAAACAAGCGTGTGCTTCGTATTTTACATTTGTTGGAAATGAGCACTCTACAAGTTGGAAGAAGTCATTTGTCATTCAAAGAGTTAATGAAAAGAACATTTTCAGTGCTTGTCTGTCACTGTCGATAACTTTTGCCACTCTTCACGAATACAGCAGAGACAATTGATTAGTCTCTACCAAGTCAAAATCGACTGACATAACTTCAACCACATAGCTCTAGGAGTAACTAAAATCATTGTCTTCAATGTGTGAGCTGGAATCACATTTTTGACACTGTCATTGACTGTCCAGTTCAGCCGACACACATTCAGTTTATATTTACTTGTTCTTTCCTCCCCCATGCTAATCCCTCCATCGTTCCTTCTCTTGGTGTCTCTGTGTGCCGTCAGGCCTCGTCTGTGGCGATAGCGGAGACGAGTCATGTTTGGCCTGTCAGTATGGCTGCTAGTGTCAGTATCTGGAGCTGCTGGTTCCTCTGACAGCGCTGGAGGGGCTGCTGGTCCTAGCAGAGTGCAGCCGTCACCCTGTGACACGCTCAGTGTCACCGATCCCCTCCGTCTGGTGACATGGCATCCCCTCCTCCCCCGTCCTCGTCTTTTGCCCACCACACCAAAACAACCCCTCTCTTCCCCCCCAGCCAGTGGCCTTTTCACTGCCACTGTGCAGCCAGTCACTCAGTCAGTCACTAACTGCCTCACTGAGGACTCTTTAGTAAGAGCTGACCTACATGCTCTACATGCTCAGAACTGATACCAGGATCTTTGGATTGATGCTGGATATACCAGTTTTAGTGTTTCCTTGCCTTTGACATTTTGCATGAAAAAATATTTTGTTACAATGATCGAAAAGAGCGATTTAATGTTTCCTCTAACCAAGATGAAACTTATATAAACACAGACAAGATGATTGTTATTCAAAAATGAATGAGGTGCATATGTTGTTTAGCTTTTCTTAGATAGATAGATAGATAGATAGATAGATAGATAGATAGAGCGTCTGTGCACAGCAGGACTAAATATGTGCGTGATTTAATCTGGCCTTGGCGAGAGCGCAGCAGTGACAAATGGATGCTCACTATGAAACCCCCTCATCCAAGAGACAGTATTAGTTTTTGCTTTAATTACCAGCAGCAGTAATGTTTCCTATCCATAACTGTCGGCCTGCTAGAATGCAGCCTGGCAGAGGGGTGAGGGCCTTGTCTTTTCTCTCAGTGGGCCTCCTGTCTCTTCTCCCCCTCAATCCGTCTATCCTCTCTCCCTCTCCCTCTCCTCCTCCCCCCTCCCTCCCTCTTGCTCTCCCTCCTCCTCCTCCTCCCCCCACTCACCCCCCCTGCGCCCGCCGCATCTTTCATTTCAATATTTCAATATTTATGCCTCATCTGAGAAAGTTCAAAGTCACAGTAAGGAGGCATAACTTTCTCCCGCCTCCCCGCCGACAGCGCAGGACCCTGCCTGGTGGACAGGAGAGGGGAGGCCAGTGACGGCTGGTTTCCCCTCCCCTCTGCTGGTCACTGGTGACAGAAAGAGGGAGGAGAGGCCTGGCTCGGGGAATTGGATACAAATACAGACAGCTAGAGTGTAATCGATATGGATTTTTAGTGCCAGCGGTGACACTGACAAACTTTAGATTGATGCTTTTTGAAATACATTGCACTGTTTTTGCAAAAGCTTTTTAAAATGTGTGTAATAGGGAAAATGTGCCACAACAACAGACTTTCACATATTTCCTTAATAATATAGCTGGAAATATGTCAGATGAAGCTGCCACATTAAGCCTTGTAATATATAATATTCACCTTCTATCAGTCTCCACCTTTACTAATATTATGCTGCACGACATGTAGCACCTCAGAGGTCCAGGGGCAGCGCTAAGGTCCCATAGGTGCCGGTGTTATCCCTGTCTGAGCCCATGTCACTGCGCGGCAACATTTGTCTGTGGGACTAACTGACCATCTCTTTACAAAATCCAGAGCCAGTTTTAATAAATAAAGTGTCTGACAAGTCTGTCCTTTGCCATAAAGATCTCTGACAGCCGCCGTCTGGTAATAGATTAGCCTAATTACAACGTCCCTGAGTTTAGATCACAACGTCACGTACTCAGCCTGTCGCTCTAATAGCCATTACATCCACCACTCTCCACTCCCTTCCTCTTAATGTAAAGTTGTAAAAAAAAAAAAAAAATAGAATAAAAAAAAAAAAAGAAAAGCCAAAAGGAAAAGGTCGTCTCATTTGCATGCAAGCCTTCATTAGAATATGCGAATATGCTAAGGACTGGAGCAGGCGCTTTGCATGTGCAGGTGATGAATGGCCAGTGCATCGCAGAATAGGCTGAGATGGAGGCTTCGTCACCCTCATCTGCATAGCGTACTTTATTTACTTATTTATTTATTTATTCATTTACGTTTGAGTGCTTGCTCTCTGTGATATATCTCACGTCTGTAGATGGTGACTGAGAAGGACCTTTGCAATTTACCTCCCTCCTCCTCCTCCCCTCACACACACTCACATACACACTTCAATAAGACCAGGCTTTATTAAATGGCTGAATGAGAACTTGGAGGCTTTCTTTGCTCTTGAAAAAGAAAGAGAAAGGCATGTTTGGATGGTTCGTACTGTAAATTGTTTGTTTACCACTTTATACATTTTCAGTGAGGATTTAAGGCATGAGAAAAAATGTAGAAATTGGCTGTTTATTGAGCGGTGATTCAACCTGTGGAGCATCAGAGAGCGTCAGCGGTGGGAGGGAGGCCAGCGCTTGTTTGAGTGAAACCTTGCTGGGTGTTTTTTTGTCAAGGCGGGGTGGTGGTGGTGGTGGTGAAGGGGAGGACGGTTTGGGAGGTGGAGGGCGAGTTTCCACAGAGAAACTCTTCTCTTCACTCTTCTCTGTTGCCGGGGCGGCAGATGGTGGGTGTCAAGACAACGGCAGCAATAGCCAAACAAAGACATCCTTTGTGTGTGTGTGTGTGCGTGTGTGTGTGTGTACATACTTTCTGAGAGGTGTTGAAGTGCGCTAGCTTTGAGTAGGAGGCAACAGCATCTATAATAACACTTGAACGGTGTATTGTGTAAATTCCTAAGCTGCACTCTCGCTCAATCTCTTGAAAGTCCTTTGTTTCGTACCATTTGAGACAGCTGACACCTCACTGAACCTATGAGGAAATACTCAGAAACTTAGTCCTGGGTTAGGGAAAGTACTTTTCAGTTCTGCCAACCACAGAATGTGACAGATGTCACATTTACAGTTCAACTCTCCTCATGCAGAAAGTGTCAACTTCCACTTTGAGCAACCTCTCCTCTGCATCAACAGTTCCGGATGTTTGAGCCTAATAAGTCATTCTTTGATAGGATTGCTGAATATTAGATTAGCACCGTAGCGGTTTATTTTGCTCCTCTGGAGTGTGACCTTAGCTGCCCTTCACAGAGGCGCGAGGATAATGAGAGTGGTAGCTGGCCGACAGACAGGCCTGACATCCCAGCTACGCCCTTCACTCAGCTGGCTGAAGAAAAACGTCAATACAGAGGCCTTATGTTTTATGGATTATCTGCTTTAGCAATACTATGGTGAGAGAAATACAACTCTCGCTTGTCATGTTGCTTCAGTTCTTTTTAATGTGCAAGACCACTCACCAAAACAACAACAGTGGAAATTAGAGGCTGTCTTCTTTGTTTGTTTCATTTCAGTTTTCTTCACTTCTCCATTTCATTCCTAGCATCTTCCGATCTGAGTACACTGACCTGGTATCCTTTGATTTACCAAAACATTTCCTTTTCTTTTGAGCAGCAATAGTTTGGAGGTTTTTGGCATGTATTTACTTTTGGCACACATCTTTGCTAACACAATGTAATATACGTGTCACGACTAAAGTTATTGTAAAACTTCAAAATTTTTATGTAATTCACTTTTATACCTCTAACTTCCTTATTAATTTTATTTCTCTTTCCATTTCCTTCTTTTCTTCTTCAGCCATTCTTTCTTCACCCTCTTTTTCATGCATTTAATTTGTTCTCAGAGGACAGGCAGATAGAGTGTATAGTAAACAGACTGAATAAATCATGTTTGTGCTTCTTTTCTTTTCTTTTTTGGGTGGGGGAGTATCAGGGCTACTGTTGGGTTTCATCCCCAGGAGGCACAAGGGAGGCTTGCTGTTGTAAATGGACCCAAGTGCAGCCCTGTTATCCGCAGTTTAATCTGCCCACTGGGGGCCAGAGAGAGGTCGGAGGGGGGGCTCATCACGACTCCTGGTTCATAGAGGAGGGTGTGCAGGGCTTGGCTGATGTGTTTCCCCTCAATTAGACTCCTTCAGAGGAGAGGTGTTTTCCTCTTATAATGAAGCTCATCTTAATGGCCGTGCAGAAAACAACCAGTTACAGTTGCACAGATATCAGATTTAACGACTGATTATGAATATAATGTGAACATCAGCATTTACGTCTGATGTAACGTAGGGAACTCTCTGACCACAGACAGTTTGTTGTTTTTTTCTAGCTAGTTCTTCAAAGAAATCATTCTCAGACGGCATACAAGGATTTTTTGTAACAACTTCAATGGTGTCAGTGTGTAAATGTTAAATAACACTTCTTCCCTTAAGCAGCCTCTCAAATGAATTAAATCATTGTGTCCTATCGCTGTATCCCATGATACTGAAGTGCTGTTTCAAAGGTGTCTTCAGTCTGCCTAGAATACTATTCTGGCAGAAAGAGATTTTTTTTAAACCAGAAATGATTCAATGTTATTTATAATCACCAGAAAATGTTAACTCTTGGAGGCATTTTGTGTCAGCTACTGCTCTGTCCTTCAATCTGAGCATAAAGTTTTCTTTCCAAGTGGTATCACTCAAACCCTACTGGTTGTGTTTTGCTTCCTTAGCAATATTATCCATTTTATACAAATATATTCCAGGTTGTGAAGTAATTTTGGTTAGTGCTAGATTTAGTGCCAAAAACGAGCTTAATAATATTGAAAGCACAACAAACAAATAGGCCCTTTTTTATTTTTCACTCCCCACCCTTCACCTCTTCTCCCAGCATACACCACACACACCTGAAGAGACCATATAAACATAAGGAAACCTGCATTACAAATTACTGCACATCATAGAAATTGTGCAGCAAGCTTTTTAAAATACCAGCGCTGCCAGTGAGGCGCTTTGTAATTTATCCCTTCACGGCTGTTAGCTGCGCAGCACAACGGTGATTTATTTGGTTTAAGAGAAGTTTTGTTTAGAGAGATAATGAGCAGGACTTCTCTTTAATGATTTAACACGGCGCAGTGGAAAGGAGAGGGAAAAAAGCACATATATTTTTCATATCTTTAACTGCACTGCAGAGAGGAAGGGAAGGAAGGAAGGAGAGAAAGATGCATTAGCAGGAGAAGCTAACAGCCTTTAACAACCGGCATTTTTGATTCATTTTGTTTTGTTGTATAAAACAAGACTTTTTCACCTCCTTCGTAACACAGCATAATTTTAGTATGTTATGTATTTCATTTAAAATGTTTCTCGGGACATGTTCTGTCTTCGTAGCGGGTAGTGTTTCCACCCACTTTTTTTTAATCTATAGAAGTGAACCTTATTTGTGCTGATACCACACAGTATGCCAGCATTTAGAAATGTGTTTTGAAAAGTCCTATAGCCGCTTCTGTAACTGTCTCTACCTTGTTCTTTTACACCTCTCTTTTCATCTTGACACCGAATATAGTGTTATTCTCTCTTGTTCAGCATTTTCAAGTTTCTTCTCTCACTTAGGATTTAAATCCCAAATTAAAGCAGTTAATTAGAAAATATAATGAAGCTGAGTAGCATAATATGCAAACAGAGCTATGACGCTCAGAGCTGGGGGCTCCGTAACACTGAAACTGCCATCGGCGCATAACGATGATGATATCAATAATAGATTACTTCATCAATCGCCGTTCTCTTGAAGATGGAAATGCGCTGTTGGGAAGGGACTGAATTTTTAGTTTTCATTATTATATTTTTTTCTTTCCCTTTCTCTCTCCCTTTCTGTAGCTTGAAAATGTCTGTTTCATCTCACATTAGGGTGTGCTCTGCATAAGTGCAGGTGGAACTTGCTCTCCCTCTAAATGATCCTTTAATGGAACAGTGTGCACTGGAGCTGGGAACTCTATGGGGCGCTGCCACTGTCGATGAGAACTTCGCCTCAATCAATCCGTCAAGCCCCATCACCTACCTCAGCAGATGATCCAAAAACCCCTTTGGAGAGGCAAAGTGAGCTTTTTATGTACCTCCTCTAAGACTAGAGGACACACACGTGCACGGAGATGCACACACAGATGCGTGTGCACGCCGGCGTCACAACTGAGAGGTGTCTGTTTCACTGAGAGCCTTGACGTTGATCAGTCGTCAGAGAAACACTTTGCCTCTCTTTTATTTTTATCAAGATCATCTTAGAATAGATCAAGTGCTTGCTTTGCTCCGGCGCGGGTTTAGAAAAAAAACCACAAAATCAATTTGGATGCTTTATTTATTTATTTTCCGCCCCTAATATCTGTCACATTATGGTATGTTGCCATAAGCGGATCACTTCTAAGCCCGAGCGATATTGATGCGAAGTCGCCTCTTGCTCCCGTCAAACAAAGCGACGGCATCACAAACTGCATTTGCCTCCGCTTCTCACCCTGGTTCACATTCACTCCGACTTATCTGGATACTCCATCATGATTTTTCATTTTTCCTTTATGTCTCTTCTTTCTCTCTCGTGGCTTTTCTTTCTCCATCCTTCCATCACCATCTATCTCCACATCTGCAAATTTGACATCACATTTAGTTCTCCCCCATCTACTGCTATGGGCTCGCTTGTAGAACATCCGTTAAACTGAGCCTGTAAACTCAGCAGAATCCCTTCTTCCTTCCTCCGTGGTTATTCTTGATGTCTGCCTGTCTGTCTCTCTGTCAGAAAAGCAGTCGCTCCGTCTGTCAATAAATGTCTTATCTTTCGACTTCTTGTTCCTGTCTGTTTATCTGTCTGTCTGACATGTCGGCAGCTGTCTCAGCGCTCCAGGGTTGCTGTCAGCCAAGTGTTGGTTTCTGTTCTTCTGTCGGTTCACCTGCCTGTCAAAGCTTCTCAGATTAGACATGTCAACTTACCTCCAGGTTTTCCGCTTCTCCAGGATGGGTTTATAAAAAAATAAACAAGGAAGAAACATTCCGCTTTCTCTGAAGAGCGAATTAGTTGTGGCATTGTGAAATGTTTTTTTATGCTTTGGATCTCACTCTTTAGCGGTAAATATAGTATGTGGGTTCAGCCTCCTTTGACATTAAAGGTACTAATGTATGTGTAGCATTTCAAGAGAACATTGTCAAGTTAATTGTGATGCCTCGCTGCTTATATACTTTTCAAGTGTTTCTGTATATCTGAATTTTCTAATAAACTAAATATGGAAATAGAAGAAGAAGTTGAGAATATAGAAAGTCAGAAAAGAAGGCGGAGTGTGGCTTAAAGAGCGTAGGAAAAGATGTGAGCAGGAGTGTAGCAGAGAGATGGATGAGGTGGCGGTTGTATTGAGATGAGTGGTAGGAGCAACAGAAGATGGAAGTGAAGAGAGATGAAGGAAGCTGAGATGGCAGAGGAGATGGAGGGAGGAGTGTGCAGAGGGGAGCTACCTGCTGCTGATGGCAGTCAGAGTCAGTGAAGGATGGAGGGCGATCCAGCTGTGACATTAAAGCAGCAGGTGGAGGCCATCATTAGGACTGGCACAGGAGGCTGGATGAGCATGCACACACTCATTTCTTTGGGGCCCAGCAGACCACTGCAGAGTCTGCATGTGTGTGCGTATGTGCTCCTTAGAAAGAGCTGAAGCATCGTCCCATAACTTCAGAGCTCATCCCTACCTCCCCTTTCATCTTTCCCCCACGGAAGTGCTCCTCCTCGCCCAGAGTTTCTTCAGCTTCGCCCGGTGAGGGTTGAGCAGTTCTTACATCTGGTAGCTCTCTCGTAATGGCTTTTCACTTAGCTTTTAACCGAGTACAATGCAGAGGTGTGTTGGACTTCAACTTCATTTTTCACATCATAGCTTTTTCTACGTTGTGTTCATGTTGTGGTGGCGCACAGCAGGCAATGAACCGTTGAATCGCTTTTGAAGGAAAAATGAGAAACTGTACCAACTGATCCCTAAATTTCCTTCTACCACCATAGTTTGGACAACACAGGTATTTCAAAATCTGAAATTTGTGTACAACCTTTGTCCACTTGCTTTGTGCCTGATAATGTCTTCTTGTTTGTTGAAATATTTTGGAGTAAATAATAGTTATTTGGTTAATTTTTCCCAATGCTGACACTTTATCAGCTACAACATTGTGGAACAAAGCATTAGCTGAAAACTAGGTTGACCTGATGTTTTTTCCAGGCCAATGCCGATATGATATACTGATATACATTTAAAATGAAAAAGGAAGATCTTGTTGTCAAAATTTGGAATAACACTAAACTTCATTAAAATGCCTCTTTATGAACATTTTATGTAAGTTAAATGATAATAGAACTTTTAAACATTCATCAATAAGTTTTGATCTGCTATTAGTCCTGATTTGTAACTAGTCAGATTGTACTGTTTACAAAGCATTCTTTGATCAGGTTTCGGCAGTTTTGAAGTTTGATTAAAAAAAGTCTTGAACCCTCTGAACCCCAAAACCTCCCATCAGTTTTAAAGCTATATTTTATTGAAGAATATCACCAAAATAACCTATACAAGCAGAAATAGTTTCTAACTTTCAGATGACCTTGAACTGTTCATCATGTGTGACGTACATTTCCTCAAGAAAAATGAACAAAATCTCAATTTAAAGTGATAATATTTTATCAAAATCACTTTATTTGTAAAGACAAAACTGATTAGCCAACATATTCATTTAGTTCAACAGATAACACTGAATGGAATGCTTATGTTCCCTTAATGGTATCGTCAATTTCTGAAATCTGGTCCTTCACCTGGTTCCATTGCTCAGGACATCAGATTGGTAGCAACAGATAAAAGCAACACATTTTCAAGGTAATTTATCAAGAATTGGTTTAAAAGCATTAAGATTTCCAATAAAAAAATTTTGATTCAATAATTGTTCAGGCTGATAATCGTCTACTGAAAATGGCATCCAACCAGATGTGTCACGGTGTCCTTTAGCTTGTCTAGTCATTTTCTAATTGGACACATTAGCGGTAGTATCCGAATGTTGTTGAATTTAAAGTTATTTCCAACTGAGCGACTCTCCATCACGTTGCTTGGTGACAACCATTTGAAATTTCTCTGCCATGCTGTTCTTGATTTGTGTGTATGATGCCATCTGGTATATATGTGGTTTGTGGAGTGCAGACACTACAGTATATTTGTCCTCTTTCATCTTGCAAGGGTCACTGTCAAAACCTTCAACAAACCAGCTGAAAGTTACTCAAGAAAAAGTTTGCAAAGTATGTTGTGTCTGACCTGGCTCCATCCCAGCATGCCTCGTGTGCACATCTGTTGGGAAATGGGCGTACATGATTTGGGGGTGGGGGTCTACGGTGCGTCTAAGCCGAGCCTCGCTTGAGGCCTTTTCTTAGATCTCCCATCCCTTCCGGACCTGTAGATGGGCCTATCCAGGAACACCATTAGGCAAATGAAGTTGTTTGTATCAAATATTGACGTGTTATCTCTTCATCGTCAGGCAGCGGGAGGGAAGAAAAAGAGAAAGATTGTAACTGTGGGTAATTGAGCCGTGTCTCCCCTGCTTATCGGTAAAGCTCCGGCACGTCACGGACCTAACGAGCTGTGGCGCGCCGATTAGTCTGAAGGGAAAGTCGAACGTGAAACACCAGAGCCTCCGTCTTTCTTTTTCTTTTCCCTTTTTTCATATCTGCAATGGATATTATGAGCCTCCCTGGAGGGCAGAGGCACAGCCTTATTAGTTCAATTCATGGGGGGGAAGAGAATTGATATGGATGAATGGCATGTTAAAGTATCCCTTTGTTACAATAACCATCAAGGCTGATGGTTGGGGCTGATGATGCAGCCCAAGGCAGCAGGACGACAAGCTGAGGCCTTGACCTGGATGGCAGAGGATGCACACACACCAAGGGCAGGGGGCTGATTACACACTGCCTTAAACAAATGGATTTGCCCCTTTAACATTTAGATATGGGAGCTTTCTGTGTGTTTGTGTGTGCGTGTATGCATGAGAGATTGGGTACTTGTGGATGTCTTTTCGTGAGTAAGGATTGCCATTTGTCTGTATTTGGATCTGAATTTGTGTGTGTGTGTGTGTGTGTTTGCTGCCTTCATTTTATCTCAATACTATCAGGTTTGTGTGAAATAGATAATATGTGGTGAATAGCTAATAGTGAATGTGTTTCATCGCTATTTGTGTGCATAGTAAGTTTGTATTTTTCCACTTTTGCATGGTTATTATTTAGGGTTGCACATGCCATTATCGTGCATTTCTGTGAATATTAACACCCGTTTATGTGTGTGTGAGTATGTGTGCCAGTCTGTGCCAGGTGCTTCCACAGGGCATTAACCATCTTGCACTCATGCCTCCCTGAGAATAATCAAGTAAAAAAAGGGTGAGATGAGAATCTCACAACATGCCAGTTTGATTTGTACCCCTTGCTATCAAAGAATGCTAATTAAAATCATATTTTGCATATGTCTTGTCTTTCATGCGCATATGCAAATTGCCCCTGTTGCCTTTCAGCACTCTGTAATTAGGTTTATGAAGGACAGCTGTAATACATAATTAACAGAAATGTTTGCAAGCTCTTTTTTCTCCATGTCTAAACATGACGACTTAAACAAGCACGCGTAAAGTGTTCCAAGGCTGTGCGTTTCTCTCAAATGTATTGATTAATTCTTTTACACCCCAGCCCCCACCCTCTCAGAAATATCTTAATTATGCTGTTTGTTTATTTATAGATGATGGCGTCAGTCAGAGGCACTTCCAGTGGGCCAGAGAAGCTGAGCATTTTGATCTTGCCATTCTCCCTGATTGGAGTATACAGGATTTAGTCATGTGTTCGCTCCCAGTTTAACTCCAAGGCAACATTCTGGACGGGTGGATGGATTGAGTTAGAGAGAATTGAGAAAATCTAGAGTGACGATAATGAGGCAAAACAGTGGAACATGTTTGAATATTTATTATGGTGGTGTTAGTTAGAGTTGGCCTCGGGGCCCTCGATGATGGACGGGCTCTGGGGCCATGATGGGACGGAGGACACAGTCGTCCAGACGTTGGAGGGGTGTGTGTGTGTGGGGTGGGGTGGGGGGGTGTTGGCGTAGTGAGAAGCAATAGCTGACATAGCGACATAAATGGTAAAATAATTAGCTTTTGCTCTATGATAGGCTGACTAGTGAAGTTAGAGGGAGAGCTTCAGAAAAACGCACCCAGGCTTGCCACAAAGAGAAAATAGAGTAATGATCTACTTGGAAGAAGGAAAAGTGAAACATCCAAAAAAGAAGAACTGGGAGGAGCAGCATCGAAGAGGAAGTGCGTGTCTGTAGCGACAGCGCCAACCACATGACTGTCGGTTCAACTCCCTCAGCCTCTTTCATGTAGCTCCATCCTCAGCTCTCAGATGTGGTCATTGTCTCTCAGTTGCACAATAATGGGAAGTGATGGGTGCTAAATGAAAAGGGCAGGGGATGAAAACACTGGTGAAGCAGCTTGGATGTCAGAGTAGTTAGTCCTGTCATCCGTTCATTATGTTTTCATATGCTGTTTTGGAGACACGGTAAACTCAGGGCCCTCGACAAAGTCAGGACATGGCGGTCAGCATCAAGCAATGGCACGCTGGTATTTCTGACTGCGTGTGCGTGCTACTGCGTGCGCCATAGATGCATTTAAATCCTTGCACGTGTGGACATATTTGTGTGGCACATTAATGCACAACATGAGTGCCACTTTGCTTCGATTCTCACTTCACTGTCTTGTCAAAAAGATGCAAGTTACACAAGCAAACTCCAACTTTATACTTCTTACATTGTTGAAAATTTCATACAAGTTTGTGTGTCTTTTGCGAGTCTGTCACTGATTAACAGAACAATAGTTATTTGACCCAAAAACCTGTTTGTGACAGCTTTCATTTTCTATTCTTCAAGCTCAATGTCTTATGGGTTTTTTTTTCTTGGAAAGACTTAAGGAATGTAAGGGAAGGGGTTTGTGTTCTCATGCAATTCTTTAAGTGTTTAACAGTGGAGAATAGAAGACAAGACACACAGTCCACCATATTAAAGTGAATCAGTCAAAAAAATAGATGAAAAATCCATATAAAAACACAATATTTCTTTTTTTTTTAACCGCTCATTCTATGGAAACAGGGACAACCGAATGCATAGCAGAAAATGCATTTATGCTTGACTCTTCATCTAAGAACTCTTCATACACAGGATTGCAGAGGCTGTGTACAAGTGTTAATCAGCCTCTTGGAGAAAAAAGTTTCCTGCATATACAGCTTTTACTGTGGTGATGCAATTATGTTTCAGATACTTTGAAGTAAACGGCAGAAGATAGTTTCCGTGATTGGTTAAAACTTGTTTTTAAACTTTAAGCTACATCGGTCTCTAGAGTTCGATCAGTACGGCAAAAGTTTGATGTTCTTCCTTTGTTAACCCTTGTGCTCTGTGTGTGGGTGTGTGTTTTGTAGATGGGCCTTTGTGATGAAGAAGCACCTCAGCACCCACCTGCTGGGAAAACATGGAGTTGGACAGCGTAAAGAGAGGTAAAGTAAACACATGCATTCTGTGTGGTTCTCCATCAGCTTTCTTTCTTTGTTTTTTTGAGGGTGTGTGAAAGTTTTCTGCATGTTTCTGATTTGCAAGCCTTCTAAAAATGACTTCTACAACCTGCTTGTCAAGTGTCTTAGCTTGTTTTTAAGAGATGAAAGTTGGAGGTACGGGAGGCAATTAATTCTAGATTTTGGAGGATGACTGCTCCAAGCCCTATGGAGGCAAGCTTTTAAGCACACAAATTCCCCACTAGTTAAATTTCAAGTTAAATATAACTTGAGATCCTCCCTTTCCCTAATGAGTTAAATGGCTTTCACTCAATCTGTCTGCCTCGGTCTCTTGCTTACATCTCTTTTTTTCTGTCAAACTTTATCAGGCTTCCTCCCTCATCTTACTTTCTGCTCTCCCTCTTGAATTAAGGATGAATGATGTTTCTTTTACCATTTTAGTCTGTGTACGCATGTGTGTGTGTGTGTGTGTGTGTGTGTGTGTGTGTGTGTGTGTGTGTGTGTGTGTGTTTCTTGTATGCGTAATGTCTCCCGCTTGGCCCTGTCTATCAGAAACAGAGCCCTGCTGTCAGTGTGCGTGTATGTGTGCGAAAAAGAAAGATGAGGAGATGAAGTTGTGAAGCGAACCCCCCCTCCAGCCCTGACAAGCCAAAATGAGACGTTAAACACCTCTCAATCTGTCAAGCGGGCTGCTAAAATAGAAACAGACCCGCTTTTTCATTACTCCGCAACCAAATTGATACTTTTGACAACGTGTGGTATTAGATATGACAAGTGGCTTCAGATATGGAAGTAAGCATCCCGACCAGATGCCTCTCCATCTCTCAGACATTATCAACTAAATTCCTACTGTCAGCTGTTCATCTGGATTAGATGGAAACAAATCCTCATGTCCTAAACCGTGCTGTTTCATTTTTTGTTTGTTTTTGTAACCTTTATTTATCCTGGGATTGCTGGCAGAGCTCCATACTTTAGTAACGTTATACTTCATAGTCACAGTTGTATATGTTCACACTGTAACAGGCTTCTGATGTTTCGACCAGCGACTCGAACCTTTGACCTTTGGATTCCAACATATCAGAGCTTGACTCTTGTCTCAAACACACCAAGACAAAAAGAAGACAGACGAGCAGCACATACTTCAGCTGGCATTTATGCTTTTCTAAAAATTGCAGTACAGGTCAAGTATTAGTTTTCCCTTTGACAGAACAGATGCCTCTTCTGTTCACTGTTTGCGTAATTTACCATCCAACAGCTAAAAAGAGTTTAAAAAAAGACCACAATTGAGAGATTAAGGGAAAGTTGTCATTTCAATTGTGTAATAAAGAGGAAAAAACGGAGTCTTGCATAGATAATGCCAGGCCATCTGCCATAACCTCAGGGACTGGTGGGCTTCATAGAAAATTCTGAGTTGAAGACAGCCTTCATTAATGCGGTGGTACCTCACTTGCAAATCTCGACAGTACAATTTATGTAACTTGTTCCTTCTCAAATATTTTAGAAAGTGACTGTGTCCAAGAGATGCTCTAGTCTCTTTAGGCTTGAACAAATTCCATCAAAATACAGTGTTCATAGACATCTAGACATTTTTTTCACCTGCAAATCTGCCAAACCACATTTTCTGGCCAGTAACAGTAACAGAAAGTAACAACAAGTCCTCCAATTCATACGACCGCATTGGTCGTTTGCACCGTGCACTGGAATACGACCTATGCGGTCGTATGAACGTTTGCGCCCCTACGGGGAAAACGAACGCATTACGGGATTTAATTCGCGAAACGGCTTTTCCGTCGCAAAACGGCTTTTTTCTCACTTTCCCAACACGTTTTTAGGGTTATGGTTAAGGTTAGGGTTAGGGATAGGGACAGGGATAGTGTTAGATAAAAGTTTGTTCATGATGACGTTTCACCTGCGACTCCAGAGTGTCGATATTTACTCAACCGCCAGAGGTCGCATAGTCAAAACGTAACACTGGGTCGTAATACGGGCGTGTACAGACGACATATGTGGTCGTTTTTGGTTTGAGGACAGGCTCGAAAGTAAACTCCACAAGCTTCTGCTACATGAAATCAATTAGACTTTCATGTATCACCATTAAATCATCATGTTTGCTTTATTAACTGGGCAGAGCAACACTGCAGTGTCACGCTTACTGTGGTTCAGTGTTTTTCACATTTGTATTGTATGATGCTTTTCATTCTGACTCCAAGAAATTATGAATTGGAAGTTTGTGAATTTATAATAATACACTAAAAAAGAAAATCTTGTGAGGGCAATGGTTTTACATCAAGACTGAAGAAAATGCTGTGTATTTTTCTGCCACTGCAATAACGATGGCACAACGCATGAATCGCCCAACAATTTAGTCTTTTTGTGCACCACACGAACAGATCCCTTTTCATTTAGTGACACAGCTAATCTCAGACATCCAGTTTTGGCTAAAACTTGTGAAAACACCAATTTTAGTTGGAAACACGTTGCATTTTTGATTACAACTAATTTAATTGGCCAGCCAATTTAAAATGAGTATCTCTTCCACTCCAAGGAACCTCATTTCTTGTGTAATCAACAAAGCTGGGCATGACTGTAGCTGTAAGATCTGTGTGATACCTGATAGTGTTTATCTCAGTGTGTGTTTGGCCAAAAACAACTCCAGTCACTGTGCGTAGCTGTAAAGCACTATACTAGGGCTGGACGATATAGCCAAATCATTTCTCATTATATAATGTTTAATTTCGGTGGATAATTATTGATGAAGTCCAACAAAACAAGGTGTACTTTGAACTGTTTTAGTCTATTTAGTAAGGTACACAATAAAAAATCAAAAATGATGTTAAGGCAGAAATGAAAACCACTCACAAGTCAGTAAACTTATGCAATGAAAGAAGTTAGCCAGATAATCTCACCTTAATACACATTAAATGGATAAGAAAATAAAAGACAAATCCAGAGGCATATGGAGAGTGACCATGGTGAAGCGGCTGCACCATGTGGAGGTTAAGATTCTGACTGGGTGGTCAGGACTGGATGTCACCGGTGGGGACTTTAAACCCCAACGTCACGTCTGCCAGGCCTTGGAGCAGGCAGCCAAGAGTGAATCACGTTGGTGGCAGTGGTTTGGGACACGGGGTTGTAGTTGTTTTTAGACCGTGAAGCCCAACTTGCAAAGGCAACAACTGCTCCCCATCGACTGCAGTTTCCACCAGGGGAGGTCTACAGGCTCAGACAGGGGTGTCGAGAGGCCTAGACATGTGCAGATTAGTGCATTTTAGGAGACCTGCACAGAAGCGACAGGGAGAGCAACAGAAGGTAAAGAAAAAGGCTCCATCATCAAGGGGCATGATAGACTTTTTATGAGCCAGGCTTGGAGCACGCTTTGGATTTTTTGATGCAAGCAAACTTTCCTTTTTTAATAATAGGCTTTCATGCCGGTTTAATGCATTTTAAATAAAACTATCTCTGTGTCTATAGCCAGTGCATATTGCAATCTTTTTCTTCTCCCAGGCCAGCATTATGCCACACAACAGCTTATCACACATGCACATACAGTAGAAGCAATGTATGTCCCTGCAGGTAGGCATGTACATACTGACGCTATGTTTATGGACAAGCTCAAACAAACGCTTCTGCTCCCTCAGACCACCGTCAAAAGATCATTCTTTCATCTTTTTTCTTGTCATTATTTGTCCTGTAGTCTTTCACTTGCGTTTAAATATGTGCAGACACACACACACACACACACACACACACACACACACACACACACACACACACACTCACAGTCATCTGCATGTGCACTTAGAGTGAGGACAGCCACAAGGTTTGTTCTATTTAAACCTGTAAAACACGGTGTCATCATTTTTCTGACAGTCCTGCAGACAGAATTTATCTCATCATTAATTAACCATCATATTTCCAACACAGTGCAGCTTAATTAGCACAAGGTCATTGGGGAGGGCTTATTAAGTGGAACAAATTTGGGCAAGTGTAAGAGAGGAGGCAGAGGACGGAGGACGGAAGAGAGAGAAGGAGGAGATAGAGGGAGAGAGACGGGATGACAAAGAGATAGGCAGAGAGGGGAGATGAAAGGAAGAAAAGGGAAGGAATGGAGAAAGAGAGGAAGTGTGTGTTGTGTGTCTGCATGTATGTGTGTATGAGTGGTTTGGTCCGACTTGACAGTGCTGCCTCAGTGATTGATAACTGCACTGGTTTTGAAAGCCCAGACCTGGAGACTAGGACGGTAGCTGAGGGAGAAAGAGAGACAGAAGGAGGGAAAGGATGGGGAATTGTGTATGTGTGTGCGTGTGTGTGTGTGTGTGTTTGTGTGTGTGTGTGTGTGTGTGTGTGTGTGTGTGTGTGTGTGTGTGTGTGTGTGTGTGTGTGTGTGTGTGTGTGTGTGTGTGTGTGTGTGTGTGTGTGTGTGTGTGTGTGTGAAGGGGGAGTATCTGAACCAGCAACTGGGGACCAGTGATGGGGGGTGAGAGGCAATGGGGGTTGTTGGGGGGAGCCAATTGCAAACATATGCTGGCTGGCAGGCGGTGGAGAGATGGATTGCAGTGGGACAGTGTCAGAGAGGCAGTTTCATCACCATCTCTACGGCCCTGTTCACCAGGTATTTTTAGAACACTGGGGAGATCTGTTAGTCAAAGGAAGAGAGGAGGAGGACCAGGAGTAGGAAAAGACCTGACTAGCCGTAGGTTATACCCAGCTCCATTTAGCCGAGTCTGTCTAGAAGCTCAAACACCAAGTTATTTTGTAGCTGTGAGGAGAACTCCTATGGATTCTAAAAGACTGACAGTTTTTGGTGTCACTATAGACTGTTTGACCTTTCCTAAGAAGAAATGTGCATCAGTATAGTGTGGTGGACTTTTCATTATTTCTTAAATTATACTACATGAAAAGTATGTGAAAGACAGACAAAATGGGAGTAAGCATTACTGTGTGAGAAAAGTTCTTCCAATCAGCAGAGACACACTTTGCAAGCTGAATACATCACTTCCCTTCAGTCACAAACCTGAAAATTTCCTTCCCGTGTTTGTGTTTTAGGGTTGAAGTTAACGGAAGCACACATAGAAACCCGACATGAATGCCATGCTAAACTCACATACCCAGACACAATTACTTTCATATGAGAAAACAACATTTTTTGTCTATACCTGTATGTAATCAGGCCACGCTCATTACACCGTCTTCCTGCCAGTGAGTGCAGTAGGCAGCGATGGCTAGCGCTGGTCAGACCTGACTTTAAATAAAAGGCTAATATTAGCCCCTTATATTGTTCTAACCCCAGCGGGGAAAAAGAGGAAGATGAATCGGAGGGGAGGAAGGGTGAGATGACAGACTCCGACTATCTGACAGGTTCTGGGTGAGAGAGAGAGAGAAAGAGGGAGAGAGAGATAGAGCTGAACTGTTAGAAAGTGACACAACTAGGTCTTCGTTTCAGTCACACCACCACTCCTCACTGCAGGCACTGAGCTGAGATGAGGGCTTTTTGTCCTTTTATCTGCCTGCATGTATGTGCTTTCTCATCACAGTACACTTATGAGGACCGCATGTCGTCACAAGTTTACAATAACCTGGCTGTGTGGCGTCTGTGGTTCCCTGCAGTGATCTCAAAAGGTTGTTATTGTAACATTCTGCGCTCCAGCTCAGAATCATAACAAGAAGTTGTTTCTTTTGTTACCACCCACTTGTAATATCATACAGAGTTGAATTATCCCTATTCCTCAGTGCATTTTCATCTGAATACATAATCTCCTCTTATTCAGTTAATGGATGCGGGGCCCGAGCCAGTCTAGTGGGACAAATGATTGCAAAGTCTCCAGAATCTGCAAAAGTGTTTACACTAGTTTGATTTTATTGATTTTGATTGAGCGTCGCACATCAAAAAATGCTCCTTCCTGCTCATTCACAAGAGAACAATAGTGTCATCAGAATTCTACGAGGAGGATAAAATACGGAGAGGTTACAATCATCAGTTTTGGATGTGTGGTGTTTACTAATACAGCAAAGAATAACGGCCTCTGAGGAGGAATAACATCACATTTGAAGTCGGTAATGAATAATGAGCATTACTTCTTTTAAGTAGCAACCCCGATACTTATATGAGTAACTGACTTTTTTTGTGAGATTATTTGTGTGCATGTGTGTGTTGGTGTTACTGTCAAATTTATTCTCTCCTGTTCAACAAATTTCACCACATAGTTAGATTTTTATTTCACTGCTTTAATGTTTGTTGTCGTTATAGTTTTGCATTAGAAACTCAGTTTGTATGTGTGTGCGTTCGCAGTCTGAAGACACTTAAACCAACACTTCAGTAACAAGGGAGTGGCCTGAGAGCGTGACTGACGGCAGCGACCTTGACTCAATTGCTTGTAATTAGTTCTTTAAAAACAGGGTGCCAAAAGACAACTGACCTGTCTCACATACCTGTTTTCGTAGGTAATTGTTAAAATGCCTGCCATTTTCATGCTGGTAATAATAAACTCCTTGAACTAATACACTCATCATTCTTGAAGCAGGAGTGCTGACAACCCAGAGGAAAGATATATTTATTTAAGTAGGAGGAAGGGGGAGCAGGTATGATACAAACAGCTGGAGAGAATGTTTTCAGTGTTTTGGAGCTTTTTTTTTTTTTTACAGCTTTACTGTATGAGTGAGCCAAGTAAGCGGCTGCTAAAAATCCCTAGGAAGAAAACAGAAAACCAGGTGAAAAGGCATGAACACAGATCCAGAAATAGCTAGCATGATGCATGCAGCGCAGGTGTGATGACTCACAAAATGAAGACAGGAATATTCAGAGCATCTGTTATTACATGACTGCAGTGAGAAGTGTGTGGAGAGTGACTGTTCCTGAAAGCTGCCAATAGTAAATAGATGCAGTTTATGTAAATGTTGTGAATCTTAATTTGTGTCTCTATATTTGCTTGTTTTTGTCATTTGTAGTCAGTTTTCTCTTGAGAATGTTGTGCATCTTGTATCACATAATAAAAACAAAAAAGCAGCAGTGATGTGATCATAATCTTAATTTGAATTTAAAAAATAACCAATCCTATTAGGAAATCATTCGTCTTGGTTTACATCATGCACCACATTAATTTCTGCACATGACAGAATTGATCTATATACGTTGCTGCAGCCGGTTGCGTTGCTGTGCCAGGGGCCGAGCTCGGCTGAGCGGGCATCTGGCTTTGCAGTGCCGGGCTCTGGGCTTGCAGCCGCGTCCCAGCATGCCGTGCAGCGCAGCCATATTGCCCCAGCACAGAGGGCCGGGATCGTCCAGGCTGGACGGGGGGAGCGGGGGCGGAAGAGTCCTGCCTGGAGCCAGCATGGTGGCAATATGGACCACACGGAGCAGGCAGGGGTCAAGTCACACAAAAAAAAAATCACAAGCCAGTGTGTGTGCAGCTTGTATGTGTGAGGGAGAAAAAGAGAGAGTTAGCAGTGTGATAGGGAGATAAAGACAAGATAAAGACAACCCCTAATTCATTAGAATAAATCCTTTCCCTTAATTATTGATAATGAATCTGCTCTTTAATCTTTCTCTTTCTTCCTTCCCTTATCTGCCTGTGTCAGCACTTTGTCTCTCTGGCTTGGTGTTGGGTGGTAAGGCCTAGTTTTCAGCCACCCAAGGGCAGCAGTCAATAACATCCTGTGCTGCTAGTACTGTAAGTAGGGACGTGATAGCAGCACAAAGAAGCATGAAAAATGCAGCAGCCAAATTTTTGCTTAAAAGTAGGCAAGGATATTTAAAGATCCTTAAATCCCCTCAGAAAACAAATCTGTTTTCTTGTTTTATTACAAGAAACAGCATAAAAGAAAGTGTAGTCTGGTTCTCAAGCAGAATTCCAACATTATGGCTGACCAACATAAACCAGCGATCAACTCTGTGTAGTAATCTTAGTGTAGCATCAGCACTTGTGTGCTTGCACTCATGAAGCTCCATTTCCCAGAGGTCTGTGCAGCCCATGTTGTCCCGGCGTGGTACTGGCAAGGCCTTAGCGACCCCTAGCTCACCTTTGTGTTTGCTGGCTGCTTGTTTGAACAGGAGCCAGCGGACAGCGCCTCCCTGTTTACCCTACTCAATATTTCATGGAGAATGAACACTCGCAGAATGAGGGATCGCGTTAATATTGCTGTTAAAATTAAGCGATAATTAAAATTTGTTAGTTTAAAAGCCATCGCAGTCTATAAAAGTTTGATTACTGGAAAATTAGGTGCATTAAGTTTTTATGTGTTGGCCCGTGCTATCGCTTGGGAACGATTTTTATGCACTTGTCATGGGCATATGGTGCAGAATTGTGAGTGTGTGTGTGTTTTTGTGGGTAGGGGGTGTGAGGGAGGCATGTTGCTTCTCTGAAAAGCTGACACACTTTAATGCTAAAATCTCCACCCCTGTGGTCTTACTCATCATTAGTTAAAGCACAGTGCTACCACTGCTTGGGAGCTACAACTGTGACAAAATGCCAATTATAAATCTGAGCCTGCGTCTCGGAGTAGAGAGGTCAGAGGTCATTTGCACTTTAGCCACTTTATGGCCATCTCATTTGTGCCAGTGATGTTACATCAGCTCTCGTATTGAGACTGTGTGTTGTTGTTGGTCACTCTAACATCCAGCTCCTTGTTGCAGGGAGCAGCGGGGTCCTATCAGCTCCTATTACTAATAATAATGTTAGTTAGCAGTCGACAGCTCGTCCCAGAGTTGGAAGCCACTTGTCATGTCAGAGCAACATGACCTTGGCTTTTGGAATAAATCCGCAGCAGTTGTTCATCTTCTCATAACAGCGTCTACCTCATCTGGATAGTGCAGCTCCGACCGTCCCTCCAGCTTTTGAAGTTTTTCTTTTCCTAAGAATGATGTCACCCACCACTGAAGCCCAAGTGACATTACTCAACCAGACAAGAACAGAGAATGTGCACAGTTCACCTTCGTATTCATTTCACATTCTGTGGCACAAAACCAGGCAGTTATACAGTGACACAATTGTGCGGCTAACTGTTGACAGTGGTTGGACATTATGCACAGTGGGACAGTGGAAAAACTGGGCTGCTGCCAGCCTGTTTTTCTTCTCTATTGAAACATCAGACTGTCATAGCAGAAATGGATGTTGCCAGGCATCACTAATGAACCAATTAATCAATGAATTAGCTGAGCAGCGATTAAATTAATGCGAGCTGGACGGGCAAGCGGCAGTCGTGGATATATCCTGGGGAAGGTGATTAACACACACACAGAACAGGCAGCGATCAACAAGGCCACTATTAAGTTGGACAACTTCCTGAACTTTTCTCTTTTCAGCTAAATATGGAACAGCTTAATTCATTTTATTTTTATGTGGACTAGAGAAATATTATCATGTTTTCCCATCTGGTGGCACAGTGATGCTAATATGCTGGGGAAGTTTTCAGCAGGGATTGTCATGCACATTTGAATGCTATGTTTTGTTTTCCAATTATGCATTTTGACCCTCATTCTACCATTTTTAAGATGTTTTAAACCCTAAAGAACAATTGCACTTTAGGCCACAGGTAATATTGAGAATTGTAAAATCTTTAAAACCCTATAAATGCTATTTTGTCACATGCAAATGAGGTTTACTCAGTATGTGATGGTTGTAGAAAAACCTGTGCAATAAATTTTGACTGCTTTCTCTCATCTAATTTGGCATCATTTAAGGTGAAGTAAATGATTGCAAAAGTGAACTGTTCCTCATTTTAGAAGAAACCCCCGAGTACACCCTGAAGGAAAACTGCTCTAACAGTAAGTAATATAAACCACCACCTGTCATGGTTTACTGCATGAATCAACAGCTAAGCATGCAAAACACTTCATGCATTTTTGCATCGTCTGGTATCCGGTGTGCCTGTATGACTTGTGTGTATAAAGTTTTGTTTGTTAGACATCTTTTAAGGCAAATTCACTGTAATTTAGGACAGCAGTTTCCGTGGAGTGGTCTGGGATCCATGCACTGGAAGATGTTGAGCAGGCTGTAGGGGACCTCTAGGGGCCTCCAAGGAGTCTTCAGCAAAATATTGAGCCTCAGTTCATGGCACATTATTTAAATGGATGTCATTGCATATAGGAAATGTAAAAACTGTTTTTGTAAAGCTCATGTAAAGTCACTAAACCAACCAAAACAATGTTCCCTCATGGTCAAGTAGATCTGAATGCTTTACACTGTGGGTCCTTGAGGCTAACCGTCAGGTCTACCTGTCCAACAGTCATAATTAGCTTTGTGTGGGTTATTTGCAACTCACTGTACCACATCATCATCCCCATGTTCAAAGTCTTGACGACCCCCCCCCCCCCCCCAAAAAAAACACACACACACACACACACACACACACACACACACTCTCTCTCTCCTTGAGGTGAGACGTTATAGAAGGCGGGGGTGGGCGAGTCGGGGTGTTTTGGGAGGGGGGGCGTCTCCCTTGATTATGTGACATCCTCCGGAAGACCGCTCTAGTTGTTTCCTCCATTACTTAGAGAGGGAAAAAAGAGGCCTTTTCACTATTGAGACTGTCACTCTCAATTTAGGCTAACGGTAAGCATGCACAAGACCTCCTGGATACCCCTACCCCCCCCCCCCCCCCCCCCCCCCCCCCCCCCACCCCACCTGCTCTCACCCCACTCACTCCGCCCCGACCACCACACGCACACACCGACACCACCCCAACCTCCCCTCCCCCTGCAGCGGGTCGCCGTGGTGACAGTTTGATTAGATCATCAATCGTGGCCGTTAACAGCGGTTTTCCTGAGCACCTGGACCGGCAGGTCACAGCTGGCTCTGAGCTACCGCTGTCCCCCTGACCCAGCGCTCCGTGCACGTGTCTGCGCAAGTATTCTCGTAGACACAATTGCATACACAGTCCATTTGTGTGCAGTGTGCTCCTACATGCAAGCCCATTTGTTTGGTAAACATGGTCATATTTGTGCATATGTCTTCACATGTCGGTTGTGAGGTGTCTGCAGTGCGGCGCAGAGCTTTGCTTGTATGTTCACCGCTGCTTCAGTTCAATACAAATGAGAAAATGCATTTCCTCGGGGGCCCTTTAGACCCACCTTGTTATTTTCTGAAATGTTTTTGTCTGACCTGGGAGGTTAAAGCACTAATGAATGTTTTAATTCTTTACATTGGTTGTGAGAGACTGCTTCCTAGAGAATAAGGCTGATGACAGGTAAAATATACAACATATAAATGTTTGTATGTGGAGAGAGACTGCTAGAGGTATAAAATTAGAGGAATGGAGTAATAAAGCACACTCGGAACAAATGGAGAACACTTCTGTATTTGTAGATACTTCCCAGAGTGTATTGTTCTCTGGGTTTGCAGATACACAGATACCAGCGTGTAGCAGTTATGGCTCTTCATCTGTAACACCACATACACTCTTTGCCGTAGCTGCGACACCGTGTACTTCACAAACACACACATACATAAATTCACCTGCTTCCCTGCGTTGTCTTCAGCGGCTGTATCAGGTTCCTTGTCGTTCTGGTAAAGCAGTTAAATTTATGGGCTAACAATAATGGGACAAAGTGTGTCTCATTGCGATTCCTCAGGTATTCCATGATTAAATAAACGTCCCCGGTCTTTTCATAAAGCTTGTTTATGGCAGCGTGGCACCATATGCTACTGCTTCCACCCCACCCATCGCTCTCTCTCTCTGTTTAATTCTCTCTCTTTTTCATTGTCTCTCTCTCGGTTTCGCTCTATGCTTCATACGCTGCCCTACACTGCCTCTACCAGATGCAGGCTAGCCATTATTCTGTGGCGGCGGCGTGGCGGAGAAGCTAAAGTTGTGAATTAACTTGTAGGAGCCATTACAGAGTGATGATGATATCCATCTGCACCGTTCATAGGTGCTACTTAGTAAATTGTCTACGCTGTAATGGCACTACGGTAACGATATGATTCTATTTTATCAGCTCCAGTGCCTGGTTACGTCTTTACTGTTAAGCAGACGCTCAGATATGGCCTATTTGTTGCCTCTTTTAAGTATTTGGTTTGTTGCCGGTCTGTGTGGTTCTGCCCCACTGGTCAGGGCAGAGTCACTGAAATTTGTGTTGATTGTGTTCTAATCTTCATATAAAGCCACCCCAAATGTTTTGACTACACAAGCATACGCTAAGCAGCAAAAGTTGGGTCTTGGTAATTAATTCTCAGAGGCAGCATGCGACAGTGTTTGTGTGTGTGTCAGGGGATAGAAGAAAAAAAAAAACAAGTTTCCATAAAGCAAAGTCAGACAAACGGTTAACTTCTCCAACCAGGACATGGCAGTAAACATATGTGATCGCTCACTTTATTGTCTTTTTGGCTGCGTTGCTGTCGGAGGCCAGACACAGAGAGACTGAGTTTGTATAGACTTTTGTTGTGATTATTAATGGCCGTTTCACATTAACCTCGCTGTGCTAATATACTCGACAATGGCCCAAATCACCTGAGCGATGAGGACGATGGAGGCAGCCCTGTCCCCCTTGTCCAGCCAATGTTATAGCAGCTCCACTACTATCCCCCCTGCCCAATGACCAAGATTAATGAAACCTCCGCCGTTTTTAATTAGCATGCCCACAGTCATCAATTACGTCTGCCCCACCCCAAATACAAATATTGTTATATTTGGGGGGAAAATTCTTGATTTATTTCATTGTGGTGGCCGAAGGAGTGAGATGAATGGCCTCCCATCATGGTCATTTGCAGAGATGAGGAGGAGGAGAAGAGGAGGGAGAGTGGGGTGGAGGTGGGGGGATAATAAGATCACTCGTATACGGGGGCTTGTGTCGTACATGGAGTACGGTAGAGGACATGGACTGGGCTGGCCAGGGTGAAGCTAAGTCTGCAGAGAGTCTGGGGGTCTCGGTGTCCCCGTACAGGGATCTGACTCCAACTGTCAGGGAACTTAATTAGACTTTCCTTGAACCCGGAGCTGCGTGATACCGGCTTTTCTGGAGCCAATAGGAGTAACAGGTAGTTGTACATGGCGCAGTTCAGGCCCCAAGTACTTCTTAGAGATGCTGCCGCTGACCTCTTGCAAAACATTTGAGTGCATTAGTTGCCTTGACTTTAGCAAATTGTGATAGGACCACTTTCAACTAAATAATATTTTAATAATTACATTTATCCAGGTATAATGAGTTGTATCAGATCAGTCGCAGTTGTGTGTAATCCTGATGAAGGAGAGAGACATTTGTCACATTTGCACAGTTTTCCACTGGAAGTGAATCGGTTTCCAAAGTATTTATCTGCTCATTTGGAGTTTCAGTAAATGAGTACCAATGCAATACTAATTTCCACACTTTTTAAAGTGCTATAACAGGTCCCTGTCGATTTGTCAAATGTTCCTCTTCTTTATATGTGAGCTAACAGAGCTAAAGTGCCAGTTTGAAAAGGAATTTTTCCAGTTTGCTGTCAGACATAGAAAAAGACATGGATGTTTGTCCTGTGCTGGTGTTTCTAGTACATTTGTCAATAATTCATATTGGACAGTAACTTTTATTTGTTATGATGTCTGATACTTTGTTTTTGACTACTGCCATACTGACTATTGGATGTTAGTCTCTAAGGGCCATCTCTTGGTTGTTACTAGAACACAGAGAAACAGTGAAAACATATTTAAAGGTGACATTTTCCTCCAGTTGGTTTTGATGTGATGTTCACAGCAGCACTGGCAGGCAGGTTGGAGTTGTTGTCTCAGTCTTATCCATAGACACACATCACTCATTACTCATCCAACTGGAAAATAAGACATTACCAAAATACCATACCACAATTAAAAGTGTTGGTCTGTAGTTAAATCCTGCCCAGCCCAGTTTGTTCAGCTTGTTCTGATATGATGCGGTAAAGAAAGAAAGAAAGAAATAGTGCAGACACCCTTTTTGGCTTTTTTCCACTTTCTTTTTTTTCTTTTAAGGAGTTTTATGTCTCTGCTGGCACTTGCTTAAACCAAGTCTAGACTTGCTCTTCTTATATTAGCATTCTTGTATAAATTGAGTTATGAAGAAAAATAAACTCATCCAAATGACTTATTTGAAAAAGAAAAAAAAAACAAGGCTATAGTCGGCTCGTTCATAAATGATTAGCCAGTGCAGCTCCTTTCTGCAGTTCCTCACATTTGGTAAATTCTGACTTGGATGTGTCGTAATAATAGTGCGAGCACGCCGCTTTATGACTTGAAGATGTGCACAGCTCCTTTCTGTGGTTTGGGTGTTTGCGCTGCGGTGAGCCACCAGCCATTTCGCTTCTGCCGGCCACACACACACACACACAACAACACACACGCAACAACACACAGATTTTATACCCTCACTGCTGCGGCCATCTCCTGCCCACTGGCTCAAGCGAGAACGGTGGGAAACATCTTGAATATTTTATGAAGCTCGGGAACCCCACCTCTGTCTTCCCCACCCGGCGAACCCCCGGCTGCTATGTCCAGCGGTTCGCACACCCTCACATACACACCAGCTGAAAAACAGAAATAATGTTTTAAATGCAATCATTGTCAGGCCCAAACAATGTCATTTATCAAGGGAGCATTTGGGACTGTATAATAAGTTTCACATTATTAATACAATTTTCATCCTCTGTCAAGCCTATCTGATTTATGGCACACGTGTGATCTAAGGTGATCATTGAATTACAATTCCAGTAATAAGAGGGAGAATGGACCTGGTCTTTTACTTCTGCCCACTGGAGCACAACCCCCCACCAAACACACAAACACACACACACAATCTTGGGTAAGCACCCTCCAGTTGCAACATACAGCAATTACACAAAACATGCAACAATAGTCACAACAGCCGTATCTGTGTATAACTTTTACTGGAGCAAATCAGTAAATATTTGTTAGTTAAGCCACTATGCCGTCTTCCTAATTTCAGTGAGGGCAAGAGAAGAAGGGAAACAAAAAAACAAACAAATGAACCTCAGCCCTGTTAATTAGATAAGGGACAAAGCTCATTATTCTAAAATGATATTGGGCCCGGAGAGTAAATATGAGTGGCCTGTTAGGGGCGCGGTAATGGGACAGGGATGCAAGTCGTTACAGGGCCGAATGATTTACAGCTAGATGCTCTTTGATGTATAGACTGTACCTTTTATTAAGTGGCTGTCGTTACGGTCACTGGCTCAGTCATTTCCCTTTGTGTCTAATCAAAATCCATATCCAGACACCCCGCCATCCAGACCCCAGCCGCTCCAGATGGGAAAGAAAATAGCACAGGGAATGTCAGCGTTCCTTCCCACGGCCAACTCCTCGCCTCCCTCCCAGCCCGAGCTCAGCAAACGCTACAAGATATTTTTTATGCCGCAAATAATGCAATCTAACAACCAGCAACACCATATAAACAAATGGAAATGTGAAATTCTTTTGAGGTAATTAAATAATAAAGACAGACTCCTATCATAACATTTTGGATCCAGCTTGAACAAGTATTTGCACTATTAGCAGTCTTGCTTCGGCTTTATCAGATTAGCTTGTTGTTGAGGGCCCGCTGATCGGCATCGTACATCATCCTGTTTGATTTCTGTTTAGAGCGAATTTGGGGAAGCTGCTAATTGGATTGTGGGAGTCTAGCCCCAGTTAAAGATGGTAAACAGCAGAGCACACTTGTCCCCCAACTCTCAGCCCCACAGGCTTCGAAAACGCCAGCTCTCCTCAGGATCGCCACAATTTATGACACATTTTCTCTGTATTCTTAAAAGATAATTAGGTTTATCACCCATTTTTTCCTCTTTCAGCTCCCCCCCTTCCTTCCCTTTTGTGTACCTGAGAGCGCACAATCGCAGCATAAAAACATAAATATTTCTGCAGCACAGCAGCGCTGGCAGGTGAGCCTAATGAAATTCTAGGAGTGTAATTTGATTTACGAGGTGCTAATGCGGGCTGATATTAGAGAGAAAAAGCTCTGATATGGCTGCCTTGTGCTGTATTTAAGGCCTATCAGAAGCCTGATAAAGAGCATCCTGTCCTCAGCACTGCGGCTGAGTTATTGTTACAGATATTCATATTGATAGTAATTCTTCCCGACGCAATTTAGTGCCGGCAATATATAAATATGGAGATAATAGTTAATTTTGGTGGCTGCTCAGATTGCAAAGCTTTAAATTCAAGAGTTACAAAAAAACTTTGAGCCGTGAAGCATCTGGACACTTTTTAAAGTGCCGTTTAAAGGATGGGTGGAGGGGTTGGGAAGAGGCCTTCGACCGAACCGCGTCACACAAATCAGATTTTCAGTACTTTTCAGCGGCTGCTAATTTCCACAGGAAGCTTTTTGGAGCACTTGATTTGCAGTTTTTTGGTTGAAGCATTTTGATTAATAGTGCGATATCTGTAAAACCTATTAAGCTTTTAACTTAACTGAGTCTGGAAACAAGACTTCAGAGCAGCGTACACACAGGAAGAGATCATTTTGGGGTTGTTTTGTTCAGTATCCTGTTGTTTCATTCTTTTGCAAAATGGACTTTAGTATAATTTAGGTTTGTGTGTGTGTGTGTGTGTGGTGGCAGTGTGCACACAGTGGTGTGTTTGTATGTGTGCGCACACACCTCCCAGGCTCACATTTAGGTTTGTGTGTTTCAAAGTGTGTTTGGGACTATTGAGCTATGGCTCATAATAAAAACAGGCAATAACAGGGCCACCACAGAGGGACCTGGCCTTTGTGCCTCCCTGCTCCCCCTCGCTCCCCTCTCCCCTCCATGCTCCATGCCACCTCCTTCTCCTCGTGGCCTCTCCCCACCCCCTAAGTTATGGGCTGAATAACAGCGCAACAATATTAAGATAACATTTCCTGATTGTTTGTCAGGCAGGAGGCTCCTTCACCCCGCTTTCATCACGTCCACCGTGTTCATTAAATTGACAATTTGTATTTGCCCTACAGCGGGATAAACAGGAGCTTATCTGATGGGCCTGGTCTTTTATTATTTATTTCATTATCTTTTTTTTCCTCTCTCTCTTTCTTCCTCCTCCTCCTCCTCCTCCTCCTCCTCTTTCTCCCGGGATTGAAGGTAAACATAAATCAGCAGCAGCATCTCTGTTGTGTGCCGTTGTTTATATTGCAGTCATATGCAGCAGCACTCCTCTCAGAGGAGGTTCATCTACAATACTCTGCAGACACATGTGGCCTCTTCATGGAGGTTTTCGTTGTTGTTTTGTGTGACATGCTGGCTGTACACTCCTGCCGGTCTCAGTATGATATAACTCAGTAGCTATTTCCCTTTAAAATGCCCCTCTGTTTGGACTTGCTCCTAAGAGAGTCTCCTCTTCTTTTTGCGGCAGATTTTCTACTGTTGTTCAGTGCAGCAGGCCGGAGATGGATGTCTTTGTTCATTTGAATGTTAAACTAGCACCATCCAGGAAACTGATTTGAGTAGCCGCAGACCACATCGACTACAGTGCTTTCTAAAGCATTTCTCCTAAGCACCGTGAGCGATGACGGTGCCCTGTTTAATATCTTAGCCCGGGAACAAGCCTGTCGTCGGTCAACATTGTGCACGCAAACGAAAAATAACGAAGCCAGCGCCCTTACTTAGGAAACAGTTGTCCCAGAAATTTAATCTTTTACCCATTTTTTACCCAACACCCCACTGTAATCAGGTTTCAATTGACTGCCATTGAAGGAAGAGCTTCTCCTCAGACACATATATAGGTCCGAACCCAGTCAGACACCATTTAAGGCTTACTCAGTCTTCCTCCCAATATCTTGGAGAGCTCAGGGCCAAATGATTTAATCTTCATTCAGCTAATTTACTCTGGATTTAAGCTGCCGGGTTGTCGAAGTGCAGAGTGATGGAGTCTGAAAACAGGATGAGAGAGAAAAGGGGAGAGGAGGGAAAAACGGAAGGAAGGAGGGAGGGAAAGAGAGAGCGAGAGAGATAAAGTTAGAGTGATTCAGGGAGAAAGAGAGAGACGAGGGAGGAGGAGGGGGCTGAAGATGATGATCCATCCTGACCCTAGTGAATGCTGTCATGTTCCTCCCTCTAGGTAATCTCTCTCACTCACTCGCTATTTTGCATGTGAAAATGCTCTCCTGACAGTTGCATATCAGATAAATTTTCTCTCTTTTTTCCCTCTCTCCCCCCTTTTCCCTTCGCCAAATAAACAACAGTCTTCACTTTGAAGTTGTCTGTTTGTGTCAGTTTGGCTTGAGGCAAGAGTCGGCCTCTCTCCCTCTTTCTGTCTTTGTGTTACAGTGTGAGAGCATCGGCGGATTATTTCCTCTCAAAAAGGGCCGGCCAGCACAACACGGAAAACCAGAGAGAAAATTTGTAGTTGTCCAAAAGAGTCAGCACAATTAAACCAGTCAATTACAGAAAAGTAATAAAAAAACAACTCTGCATGTTTAGATGTAAATTGTACACTTGCAGGCAGGACAAGCTGGAGTGTCAGTACAATCTTTAGACTTCAGTGAATGTCATAGTTACTTCTCTGATGCATTCAATTGTCTGAATCTTTTTTTTATTTACTCTTAATAAAACCAAATCAGGCCTTTTTTAAATCCAGAGCACATGATTCCTGTTTACTCTAAACACACACACTGCAACATCCCCCTCAACAAGCACCACCTCACCACTTGGGGGTGACAGTGAGTGTGTGGTAATGAGTCTGGCCTTTCTCTCCAGCCCCTGTTAGAGGTACAGTAACGCCTCCTGAGGGATTTCTATCACAATTAAGGCCAGTGTCGCCTGTGATGTTCTGTCAGTGACCCTATATGCCTCCGCTGATGACAAGATCACATCACAGTATAGATATGGTAATGGCTGACAGTATAGAGGCAGTAGCTTGCGGTTTTCTGAATCCCAACACAAGAGACTCACCTGCGTCTTTGAATAAATCTCTCAGTGTGTCAATCATGTGTCTTTGCTTTGTGATCAGAGGGGAAAAAAAGAGATGGAGGACAGATGCAGAGTGATGCAGGAGGAAGAAAAGCAGAGATATAATGACTGGAACTCACTCATGATTACAGATGGTTTTTCCTGCAGTAGCCTTTGCTAATCAGTGCTCGACAGTAATGTGAAAAAGCCAAGGAGGAGTCATGGCAAAACAATAACTACTTACTGACAAATGGATTTCTTTTTTACCCTCTTTTTTGTATATTTTAATGTATTTTTTGCTCTCAAGTGTTAAGCAGCCATCTGTTGACTCTTTGGTTTTTAAAACAAAACACAAGTAAAGTGAATGTCATTATGTTTGGCCTCTTTCACACGCATTATTTTCTGTTAATCTAACGGCATCTGAATGCTTCACAAGCATCCTGCTCACTTTTCCATGAAAGTCATAGCATCAGTCTTATGATGTTGAATGTAGTAACATCACTTTCAGCATGGAACAAGTCTGAACTACATCTTATCAGCAGATAGGCACGTGCATGCTTTGAGTTGTGAGAAGCAATTTGGTGGAAGTTTTTTTTTTCCACGTTTCTGCACCAATATTGGTCAAAAAACATCACAGAGACCACAAACGACACAGTTTGCATGCCAAATCACAGAACATCCTTCTCATTAGCTTTGACCTACGATTTGACATCTATCACAAACTTGAATGTCCATAAAATAATGCTCGACTGTGATGAGGACAGAGTGAAAACAGGCCAGGTTACTGAGACTTCATCAATGCAGATCTAATGTATGTAATGCATAAGGAGCTGAAGTTCAGTTTGTTGCTTCCGGTTGTCTTCCTCTCAGCTTGTTAAATAATGAAATGCCCCACAGACAGACTCACAAAGTCCTTTGTCCCCAGAGCCATCCTGGTAGAAATGGTGGACATGGACTTTATTTACAAGACTGTTCTTCTACATTTTATATTGTTTTGCATTTTCTAACCTTTCATACCTCACTGTGCCTTATGGTATTATAGTGTAATGCACTGCTGGATACCTCAATTTCCTTCAGGATTAATAATGTATATATTGGTTTTGATTTGATTTGAAATACCGACAGCTGAAAACAGCAGCAGGATCAAACATCTCCAAACTAAGTGAGCTGCACACATGTATACACAGCACAACAGCAAAGTATTTATTAATTAGGCTGCTTATTGATTAATCCCAACATGGAGATGGAATCAATGAGGATCTAATGGCAGTGGTCGTTAGATTATTATCATCACATATGGACAAAATTTCAGGCTTTGAATGTCATAAATAAGTGAGGCTGTCAGTTATTTGGACAGTTTTATAAACTTGTTAGTTTAGGCTCAGTCTTTTGTTTATTAGTGCATTAGTGCGTAGCATTCATCACTTGTTGCTCTGACCAAACTTGTGCGAATGACAAACATCGTTTACATACTGTGTCTCTGTTCGTCACTTTGGAGGGTTCATCTGAATGAAACTGTGAGGAACATTAACAGGAAAGTGACCTGAGGATGTCTGAATGACAACATCGCTTTAACACACTGAGAAAACCAGCAATGTTACGTCTCCCATGTCTGGAAAGGGTCTTATTGTGATATTAGTGATCGTTTAGTGGTACAATGTATGGATCTAACGTCCTTCAGATCTTTGTGTTGAGTCAAAACCATGTTAATAAACCTTCAAATTAACATCAGCAATTGTTATCCAATATAGCATTTCCTCAAACTCAGTGAATCTCTCTCCAAGGTCCACTAACCGTCAGTTCTATGTTTGCCCTGTTAAAGCAAAGTGGTTTATACAGATCCACACACTATTCTAGTGTGCATGTTCGAACATGTACAAAGGACAATATCGTCATCGTCGTCATCTTCCTATTAACTGCAATACTTATTCAGTTTGTTTGAAAGCATATCAGGTCTTTTCTTCACTGCATACAATTAGAAGCCATAGACATATGCTTTTCATCCCTGAAATCCCGCTTTAGAGTTTCAGAACTTTCTCACTCTGGGTTGAATCTGAAATAGGTTGCCTTGGCAGAATTGAGTGAATTTATTATTTGTTGTTTGTTTTAAATTCCCTACTAGGACACATTATAAAAGTTTTCAAATATTTTAAATTGGCAAACCTCCCTCAAGTCTCTTTTACCTCTGTTTCTCCATCTTTCGCTTCCTCCCTCCTTCACACATGCATACACAAGCACATTCACCCAACCTCTCTCCCTCTTTCTCTCTATCTCTCTTCTCTCCCCCCCTACCTCCTACCTTTGGTGTGTTTTGCATGGTGCCTGGCTGTTTAGAGGCAGTATGCATATGTATGGGCGAGACGATGGATCGTGACGGGATCTGACATGCGGGGACAAGATCAAAGCGCTCCATCTGATCCCATAAAAACAGACGCAAACCCTCCTCTCATCCTTACAAAACCCCCACTGATAGTCAACTCTGCCAGCCCCGACTCCTCCATCTTCTCTCCTCTGCTCCTGCCTTCCTTTTCTCTCTCGTTTTTCCTCCATCCCAGCATGCTGCGTGCCCACGTCAAGGCCTGCCTGCCTGCCTGACTTTGCGATTACGCCCCGTGATAAACAATGGCCCGTTTAGCTCATAAAGCAGGAGTGTTGTGCATAATGCTTACAATAAAAGATAGCATCTCTTCACTCATCTTATTTACCTCTCCCACGGTGGCATGGGCGACGAGCTGTTCTATAAATACCGCAGGGAGGAAGGAAAGGGAAAGAAATGCAGATGCGGACATACATCTGTTGGTCAAATAAAGTCACTGCCAAGTCAGTTTGGTGGAAATGAGAGGAAAACCAGGCTGCTTGAATATGCATTTCAGCTTCCAGCCAGGTGATAAAGGCGCCATTTTAAAGCTGCTCCATCCTTCTTGGCAAGTGAGCTTAAAATGTCCTCTCAACTAGCGTAGGACGACATCCATATCACATTTAGATTCATCTTTATGGAACATGTAGATTGATAATGGAAGCCAGGACACATTTTCCTCTCTATCTCTTTTTTCTCTCCACCTCCCCATCTTTAATTCCCTCCTTTCTCCCCCCACCCTCCCACTCATTCTCCTTTGCCCCCCCCCCCCCCCCCCCCTCCCTCCTCCTTCCAGTAAGGAAGATGTATGAGTTTGAATTATTGATTCAGACACATGCTACATGCTGCTTGGAGTCATTATTTGTTCAGGTGAGTGTCATGCTGCTTGCTATGAAACAGATACCATGGGGATTAAGCGACACAATCAGGACTTAAAGACAGCCGCCCTCCCTAAAATAACATGGCCCTCGCTACAAGACAAATGCTCCCCAAAACCCGACTTCATTTGTTTATGACTCGCACATTAGTCATTCCAGCCTAAATTATAGCGCGGGGGTAAAGATTAATTCAAGCGCAGGCTTTTTCTATTGTTTTTACTTCTGTGTGTTTCTTGAAGCCTAATAATGCAGCAGATGAATATAGGTGCAAACATCCTACACACTGATGGAAAACAGAACATAAAAAAAACACAGCTTTTGTCAGGTTGTAGGCGTCAGCATGAAGAATAGACATATGTCCGGAGCAAAGACAGAATGACATGCATATTCACAGTCTTGCCCTGATTCTGAAAGAACGCTTTCGACATCATACAACAAAACAACACGAACCAAACGGTAAATCATGCTGTACATTCATTGGATTGATACTGACTATTTAGAGGAAGATGATGTGATAAGTAATACGAAAGATGCTCTGTGGAGAAGTTTAGAAGCTCTCATACAAGAGCCTTAAGAGAGAAGCGGGAGGTAAAACGTTGCTAACTGTTCATTTAGCCCTGGCTAAGTGGTCAGGGACGCTGGACAGGTGAACTCTATTCTCCCCACTGGCCCTGCAGGGGTGTGTGTATGTGTGTGTGTGTGTTTGTATGTGTGTGGACTGTAACAGAATTTCTCTAGTCCTCTGGGCCCTGGTGCAAAGCAGAGAATAAATGGTGGAGGTGGCAGGCCAGGACAGAAAAATCAATGCCTGCTTATACAGACATGACACACCAGCAGCCAACTGCATTCTGTGTGTGTTGCGTGTGTGTGTGTGTGTGTGTGAGTGTGGGCGTAGATGTACAGCGCGCAATCATACGGCCCTGTGCTCCGTGGGTGTGAGTGCGAGTACCCAGCAACCTCCATTTCCTTCCTCACAGGGTAGATTTTCTAGCATTTTACGTCAGCTTTGGGATCAGTAAATAACTCTTCGTTTTTTTCCTCCCTCCTCCTCATTCCTCTCTGCCTCTCTTATTCTCCTGCAGGAAGTTTGAATGCAAGTTGTGCGAGCGCTCCTTCAGTGAAAAATGGGCCCTGAACAACCACATGAAACTACACAGTGGGGAGAAGCCATATAAGTGTGCCTGGCCATCCTGCCACTACGCCTTTCTCAACCTATCAGCCATGAAGGACCACTACAGGACGCACACTGGTGAGACAGAGCTTCAGCCTTCACTGCAAACGTTACTGCTCCTCCATAATCATGCTGACTGACGGTCTAAAGTGCAAAATTCATGAGATTTGCTTTATACAGGCAATCAGTGTTTTCATGAGTCTGGGACAAAGTGTTATTTATCAAGAAAGACTATACTTGGATCGGACATAATGTACTTTTTCATTCCTCTATAGCTGTGGACTATTCAACAAAATGAAGTTCAAGTGAACTGTGAAACTCACACATTAATTATGAATCTTCACAGCTTTCGTTGGAATAAATATACACAAGTTTTTGGCCGATAATAGCCACAACTTGTCCATCTGTACTGATTTTCAACATCCAGGGAAAATTGAGAACTAGTTCTTGGCAGTCTTGTGGACACTCGTTAGATGGTTAAACGCACCTTCTGATCCTGATACAACAGTCACCGTTATATATTTTATCAGCCAGTTAATAGCCAAGGGGAGAAGGAAAACAGCAGAAGAATGAATTTTTTTGTTTTTGTTTTTGTGCCATCCTTCAGATTTGGAGGGTTGCATGTTGTGGCAATGAAGGTAGTGTGTATTCCCTAAATCCAACTGGTTGTCATGTGTATTTCCCCAAAACTCCATCTGGTCACCAAGTGTGTCTTCCTCAATTCCAGCTGGTCGGCAAGTGTGTGTTCATCAGATCCATCTGATGCGCAAGAGTGTTTTTCCTACACTGAAGCAGTCCTCTGTGTCTTCCTCTATGATGGAAAAAAAATCTTCTAATTTTGTAACAAATCTCATTCTTTTTGGATCAAAAAGATAAGATTTGACAAAGTTTTTTATTACTATTTTTATAAATTATAGCTACTGGTTGAAGCGAGAATTTTTCAAGCAATGTGTATTGTTTTTTATCATTTTAATGCATCTTAACATCCATCCATCCATTATCTATACATCGCTTAATCCTCATTAGGGTCGCGGAGGGGCTGGAGTCTGTCCTAGATGACTTAGGGCAAAGGCAGGTGACACCCCGGACGGGTCACCAGTCTATCACAGGACTATACCTACAGACAAACAATGACACTTACATTCACACCTCCAGCCAATTTAGAGTTGCCAATGAACCTCTGCATGTTTTTGGACTGTGGGACAAAGCCAGAGTACCCAGAGAAAACCCACATATGCACAGTGAGAACATACAAACTCCATGCAGAAAGATCCTGGGAAGGCCGGGACACAAACCGGAGATCTTCTTGCTGCAAGGCAACAGTGCTAACCACCTAACCACTATGCAGCCACTACATCTTAACAGTGCAGTAAAATATAGTTTTTTCTATCCTTAAATGAATTTAAATCCAAATGATCAAACTCGATAATGCCCAGTTTCTTATTTAACACAGCTACACTGGTTCCACCGCAAAGAAGCCAGATTACTAGTGATGAATTACCAAGCAGGAATTTGAGCACTGAGATTGTATTTTTTCAATTATGCGGTCCATCCTTTCCTTTTTGTTGAACATACAATAAAATTCTCCGCGAGACTCCGTGTTTTTTACTGACTAAAAACTTTGGACAGAGACATGGTGTGGTTGTCGGTGGGAGAGTACTGTCTTGAATAATAGCCCCTCAATAAGACCCCAAGTCAGCTTCTTTGAAAGTGTCTTTATGCTTCAGCCCAGCAGTTTCCCCTCGGCCTCAGTAATGTCCCACACATGGCTCCTTGATGCCCTTTTAAGTCAATGACAGAAGCAGCAGCAGCCAGTGGCTTGACAGCCTGACTGAGCACTTGCAGGAGAGTTCTCCATCCGTCACGGGTGCCTGCTGTGCATGCGGGTTTGTGTGTGTGTGTGTGTGTGTGTGTGTGTGTGTGTGTGTGTGTGTGTGTGTGTGTGTGTGTGTGTGTCAGTGTAAGGCTTGCTGGATGTTATTTTAAATGTGTTTTAACAGTGATGTAACGTCAAGGCGCCACTGACATAATTAGACGTTTTATTTTCATTTGTTTCCAGCTTTCATCATTCCCCATCAGGCGGCTGGCGTCACACTGTCACCTAGCTGTCACTTGGAAAAGGTGTAGGGTGGTGTGTTGTGGTGTGTGTGTGTGTCACTGTGAGAAAATGCAAAGACTTGAGGACATAGAGCGAAGTGATTGAGAGGGGGAAAAGTGATTGAGCAAGAGGTGACCAAATATGAACATATGAAAGTCAGAGAATTAAGATTGAACCTGGAACAGCCTCATTTCAGTGAGCAACGAGACCTGACTTGATTAGCGACGCCCAAAAAAAGCTAACACAATTTGCTCTGCTGTGACCTCCGACACTCCTTTGCCAGTTGTAATTGGTGCTGGGTTGGACGTTTAGCTGCAGCTATACAATCATTGCAATCACATTCCGGCAGCCAACCTGACACACTGAAATATTATCTGCATGTGTGTGATCTGTTTAAAGGTTATAAATCGTCTCCTTCACGGAGCTAAGATGCAATACTAATAAAATAAGTAGGAGATTTAAAAGTTGAACTAATCTGTCCAGGGAACAGAGCAGTCAGTAATGGAGGGGATGCGAGTTAAAATACTTGTGTGTGGGTTATGCAGAGGCTCACAGGACGATGACTAACTGTGCCGTCTGCACGGAAGCTGAGTGTAATGATGTATACGTAGCTCATTAGTTGTAAAGTGTAAAATTCGGCATCACAGACTGAAGGAAAAATAATCTAAGCATCCTCCTTCCACCAAGAACTTCATCGTGGTTTAAAATTTTGACGGACTTGGTTGATGTCAAGTGTGTAAATTGGTTTATAATCCCTTAAAATAATATTTCTAATCCCTTACAACAGCAGTCGATGATCATGCTGTAGCACCACGAGACAGACTGAGCAGAGCTGAGCAATCGTAAAAAATATTTAGGAGAGTAATTACAAAAGCATATACATTCGTAAGTACTGTAGTTACAGCCTGTATTCCAAGGAGTGGGCCATAAGTAAAAGTGCAGCATTTAGATACAACTTGGAATCATGAAGTTTGCTAAATGCCTTCCCTTTACCGCAGCTTTGCACAGTCAAACTTTGTATTTCTCAACATGAAGCATTGTGCATTAGGGAAAACCAAAAAAAGAGGAGCAAAATTGAATAAAATGGATTAAACTGTGAGTTTGTTTACCCAAATGAAACCAGTTAACCAGTTAACTACCTGCAGCAGTCACCTAACCCAGCACCACTTCCATGGCCAATGAAACATTATGTTAGTACATCTGGTGTGTTTTATTACCTCTCTGAGCTGAAGGTGCTCCTGGATGCACAGCCCAACAAGTAAACTATTGTCACATTTGCCAAATACATTAGATAGTCGTCATCCTAAAAGCTGTCTTTCTTGTATGTTGAAAGTGAAACACACTTTATAGCCTTCCTAGTTTATGACTCTTCAGGTCCCGGTTGTAGTCCCTCGCAGACGTAGATGCAGACAGCTGCTGAAAGGACGGACTCACACTGGTTTTTATTGTACTACTTTCTAGTCAACTTTGAGGAAACATTCCACATACAGCACATTAGCATCGTATATGTGAATCCAACTGCAGAAGTGACTTAAATCTGCATTCTTTCTAACAACCTGCAAGGGGCGAGTCCTCTGGTTACAAGAGGTCGAATTGTATAGATATGTATGAGAAAATAGTCCTATTCCATTTTATCTTGATTTGTTACAACCTCATTTTGCTAATGAGTTTATGGTATCAGTCTATTTTTTCCAGTCTCTTTCAGTACTGTATGATGTTCATTTTATAAATTAGGGCCCCATTTACAGTAAAATAGGTGCACAAGTAGGATGTGCTTTAGGCGTGGCTGCCTTGTGATTGACAAGTTGCTACTGTATGGGCATGTCTACTGTCCTCGAGTTCTGTCACATCCAGTCCTCACTGGTCATGTCTGTTTTAAAGTACCAAGAAGGCGACAAGGCTTCAAAACAGCAGTCCACAATTGGTATTGTCACAATGGTTACAACCATCTTTTATATACAGACTGTTAGTGTAACACAAACTTTAGTCTCCATCCTTTAGTGTAATTGCCATGATGAACATATTTAAGACCCTCTTAAGTGGTTACCATTTTATAAGAAAGCAGTTTGAAAGATAAAAATGTCAACCTTAGGTTATGTTTTCAGTTAACTTGTGCTAGCAGCAGTTGGACTGTAGGGTAAAAATGAGAGGCCTAACTGTGTTCAACTCTGTCATCCAGGTACTGTTCTCAAGTGATTCTTTAAACCTGTTGTTTTGAGATTTGTGGGGGAAAAAAAGATTCTTCTGGTAAATCTGCCCCTTGTATGAGTATTAACACTATATTTCCCAGGTGACAACAGAAATCTTGTCAGGAATATCAACAGTGACTAAAGGGTTGGGTGTGATAGGCCTTTCTCACAGTAGAAATTTTGACTTGTAATATTATGAAAAGCACAGCTGGAATTCATAACGTTAAAAATGACTGCATTCCACTTCAGTGAGCTACTTCTAGGATCCTTGTTTTCTGCCGTCTGGGTCACTGTCATGGCTTTACTGCTACAATGGATGGAAGCTATTCCTGCTTTGATTAGTCCAAATATTTTCCATGAAAAAGTCTATAAACACTTAATAAAGGCATATTCAGCCATACGTGATATGCACATGCAAACACGACCACGCTGTAGTTGGCCTAACAACCAACACTAAGTGTGATCCGAGTGGAAAATGTCAAATGTCATCGTCCCGTGGATCGAGTTGCAGCGCGAAAATGAAAAAAGAAGAGTTAACACCTCAGCTCTCCTTATTCTGCCTGTAACGGGATTCATTGTTTCTCTCTGATTTGTGTGTTTTTTATGTTAATCACTCCCTGCTCACACACCAGTCGTGTCTGAGGGAGGGGGGGGAGGAGGAGGACGGGGGTGTTGGAGGGGGGGATTCAGTGGTCGTCAGCCGCCAGGGTCATTTGTAACGGCTGATGAATGAGCGACTCAAATAAATAAATAAAGTGCACCGCATCTGACCCACCCAGCTTTTCCCAGGCTCCTGGGCGTTGTGGTGGCGGCGGCGGCGGTGGGGAGGGAGGCGGGGACGGGGGAGTGGGGGACAGAGGAGGGTTGAACACAGCGACAGGGCCACAATTGATTTCCTCATTGCTTCAGTTTGTCGCTTAATCTGGCGATATGCTGATAAATCTTCGCACTTTGTCAATTAATTTCCCTGAAAAATGAGACCCAAAATGGCGAGCACATCAATACAGCAGCGGATTCCGTGTCAAAAATTAAGCGGTAAAATTAATTGCCCTCCCATCCGCTCCTGCTAAAACATAACTAATGAGGGAGGCAATTATAGCGGCATGCAGACTCCTCCGGGGTTATTTAAAACACACACACACACACATACACACAGACACTCATATATATAAATTCACACACACACATGCAAAGAGAGGTTGTATATTTTGACTTCAAAGTTCTTTTATTGTCTCGCAATAAGGCATATTTAATTCCAGCAAGGGGTGGAGGGTTGAGGTGTATCATGGGAACAAAAGAGTAGAAGTGATAGCGATATTCAAGTAGCCAAAAAAGTTTAAGGGCTCTCAGTGCAGACGCATTAACAGGAAATATGGTTTTTAGGGCATTTTTGTGTCTGGCATGAGATTATGTGCACACTGGGTCGAGTATGCTTTTGTTTGTGACTTATGGTTCGATTTACTTTTGTTTGCAACTTTATGTGCTTGGCCTTCAGGACTGATTGATTGAGTTCAAACTGAAACTGGTAAAGAATAAGAGCATTTTTGTAGGGTTAATGTTGCATTAAAATTTAAGGAAAGGGCCAAGTGTCATTAGTGTGTAGATAGAAAGTGAAGGTTAACATGAATAGCAGCATGATTGTAGTCAATGCAAGGTTATGTGGTGGATGGAAGGCCCATGCTGCTTTGACTGTCCGATCCTATGGTGTTGACAGCAGAGCGTCATTCTCCTCCTACCCCACCTCGCCGTCCCCACGCGGGTCCTCCAAGCGCTCAGCCCCACAGAACAGCAGATGAAAAGCACACATGTAATTTATCGCCAATGTTTCCTCCTCAAGAATAATTGTGGCGACCGCGGCTGGGCGTAGGGATCGATGGCTATGGATTTTTCTGTGGTGGGGTCTTGTAGCGTTGGGTGTAATGAGAGATGGAAGGGAGGGAGAGGAGGAGTGGAAAAGGGACCGGCAGTGGTTTTCTGATAGGGAGAAACGCTCTGACCAGTGCTTAGTAAGTCATGTAGAGTTTAGAGACGCAGGACTGAAGGCATTATTTGCTGAAAAACATTATTTCCCCTCTAAAATCAGTGTGGGTGCTATCAAATAAATACTCAGAGAAAAGAGATTAAGACCTTTTGTTTATTGAAAAATATCTGAGTTTGTCTTCTCTGTGGAGAAAAGTTACAAAATTTCTTCCTGAGCACATAAGTTCTTACAGTATCGGCAAAGTCGTTATAACAATTTAGAATATTTCACAAGAAATTTCTCTGTGGTTCCACTCTATGCTTTTCTCAATATTTTAAAGTCAGGAGGAGAAGTAATGACACATATTTACTTGCATCAATCAGGATTTATCAAATATATCAAACCACAAATGATTTATTTAGATTTGATAGAAAGTCAGTGGACGTTTGTGGTGCCGTTTGCCTGTGTAGTCAATTATATGATCAAATAGTCATTAAAGTGGAGATCAGCTTCAGTGTCAACTGTTAAAAAAGGAAGTGTTGTATAAAATGATTGTTAATAATTTAATCTTGGAAGAGAATTTTTTTTTTAAAATCGATCCTTTAATTTCTTTTTTGTTGTCTTTTTGTCTCCGCTGTCGGTGCTAAATTCCTATTGCTTCAGTGTTTCGCTGTTTTCCATCCCCAGCATCTCTGCTTCCTTCCTTTTCAAAAGCCAAGAATAGAAAAAAAGCATCATTTTCTGTAATACATTGTCAAATTATAGAATTTAGATAATCATTTACAAAGAGGTGATTTCATGTCTACATAAAGAAAGTAGAATCGACATTTATTTATATGATAACATTGTTCTTTTAAACACCATCCGCTCTGGGACCTAAAAGTGAACCTGTGTGAATTGGCTAACAAATGCACCTTTTTAAGGCTGTTTTTCTCCCCTCTAAGTGGCACTGCATTAAAACTCTTCTCACAGTCGAGTGGCTTTAAATGGCTGTAATAGAGGAAACTTGAGGCTGCTTTGTCTCTGCGGACTCGGTGAAAGCTGCTATCTGTGCAGAAGAGGAGCAGAGCACCGCTGAGGCCCAGCTGGAAGAGTCACCCAAATGTGTTATCAGTGTGTGGCGAGAGCTGGAGTTCAACATCAGCATTTAGATGAATATTTAAGTGATGGGGATCTCAGCTGCACATAACATGCACGTATGTATGCTGGAATGTGTGCTGCGGCTCCTGCAGCGTTTCCATACATGTGCAGGTACACAACATGCACATATAATGCACCACATGCAGTTTGATTTGTGCGTGTGTGCACAAATTTGCATCTGTGTCCATTCTAGAAATGTGCGCATGTGTTTCCCTGAGTGAGTCTTATCACAAATGTGTGTGTGCAGGAGTGTGTGACTGAATGTGTGCGACGGCAGACAGACAGAGAGAGATAGAAAGAAAAAAGAGAGAGCGAGACAGAGAGACCATCACGCTGTTAATGACAGAGCCAGATGCAGAGAAGAGAGGAGGAGTGTAAAAAAGCTCTCCACGCTCCCCATCTGGAAGGCATCGCCCCCAAATGAAGTTGTACAAAACCATCCCATTGATAATAAAGCTAATTTTTATGGCTCTGACAAGTATGTAATTATGTTCAGCGGTGCTTTTCAGATTTTATCACAGTCAATAAACCACACTGGCAATTTCCCGTCCCCCATTTGACATATTTACACGGATCCATCTGATTGGAGGAATTAGTTAGCTATGAGAGCTCTGATGGATATACACTAGTGATCTGTGACTTCTGCTTGGCTCATCTGTTAGCCAACTAGACCCTCTGCTCATCTGTTCAGTCTGTCTTTTCTTTTCTCGCTTTCTGCATTCCTCCTACTTCACACATTTTTCCTTGTCTCACTATTTGCTTCTTTTTTTTGTCTTAACTTCACCACTTTTTTGCTCAGTGGCACCTCGGCCGTCATTTTGCATCAAAAGGATATCAGTCACCCTTTTCTCCTCCACTTAAAAGATTCAAGTGTTTCATAAATCTTACTCAATAACCCATCACTTATTACCACCCAGATTTGAGATTGCATTTTACTATTTAATTGTATCAGTTTTCGATTAATGACGGTGCAACTTTTAAGTTAAAAGTGAAATTAATGACATATTAAGTATGCTGGGCTTTATTAAGTTGAGGCAGACGGAAGAAAAACAGCTGAACCAAGATCAGTTTCACCAACTGTGTAGCTTCACACAGTGATGTGAATGAAACCAGCCATAGTACCGGTTTGTTTTATTATTAATGACATCACTTGCAAACCCAGTGAATTAAAAGAAGTTTGGTACAAATGCCCATCCACTAAACCACATTAAATATGTACCAAAACTAAAATATTAAAGGGTTAGTGTCCTGTATTTTCAACAATTAGTAAATACTCTGTCTTTGTTGCGTTAATGATAGTTTTCATTGTACTTTATATTTTATGTAGCATTTAAAGTGTCTAGATTGTTGCAGATAGCATTTTTGCCAACAAAACATAAAGCACTTCAATGTACCAGATGCATACGTATTACCAGATGCCTATTAAAGGTCGCACATGGTGAAAAACCCTTCTAACGGTGTTTTGCATTTGTTTTAAGTCGGGAGATGTAAAGTCAAATCTGTTAGAATGTGAAGATGGTTACTTCAAGTTCAAGCCTGTAAGATTTGAGGAGCCAAAAGCCATGCAGCTCAGGCTTCCTTCAAATTCTTCCGTCAACACCATTCAGAATGAGCAGCTGCTTCTGCTAACTCTGCAATGTCTCAGTCACTATCAAAGCTCACAAACTGTGCTGCTGTTGACTGCAAGAGCAAGCATAACAGTCTTCATGCACCCCTACCATCTGAGGAACTGACGACCTAGTAGATTACAAGAAAATTCCTCAGTGTCAGTACTGTGTAAGGCTAATGTGGCTAAAGCTTTGATCAGATACCCAGAGATCAGAGCTCTGTGGAGATTGTAATGCTGAGTGACATTCTGTTGAGGGAGATTATGGAAAGTTAAAGGCAGATTTGAAGAAGGACTGGGTGGGTTACAGGTATACAGGGCTGTCCTTTGTCTTTTTTACTCATCACTGTTCTCAAATTTAAATGCAGCCAAATTACCAATAAAGCTGTTTGTACATATTTTTGTGTTTTTGATGTCAGACCACGGAACAAGTATGGAACAGTGACTTAAAGCCACTTTACAGCCGCTTCCAAGCTACATCTAGCAAACAGATTTCATGACTTCAGCATTGTCTGACAAACTCATCATACACATGAATTGATGAGAATGGCTGTGGCGCATGTAAAATAATTTCTTATAAAGGAAGTTAAAAGTGATACAAAGTCCTGCTCTCACACACCGTTTCACTTCTGTAGTTACCTGTTTTGACACATAGTCTTCTTCCTGAAGGAGGTGTCAGCACCAGGATCTCAGCTGCATTTAAAGCCAAAGACACTAAAACAGAGATAAGGGGTTAACACAAGGGGCTTTACCGTCATAGTAAAATTAACCATCTTTGTTGTATTTTGAGCTTGAAAACTGAAAGACATCCTGGAGATGTGAGAGTTCAAAAAAGTGATTGGGACGTTCCTAGTAAAAATCGTGTTGTTTACCTTTGTTTTCTCTTTATCACAATGTGCGTGATTGTTTAATATCCAAGTTTTAACCAAGTGAAATTCATCTTTAAACCACAGCTTATCTTTTTTGAAATCACTTGATGGAGATGTGCTTTTTGCTGCCTGCCTTATACCTGTATGTTTTTGCCATTCTTCATATTCCTAATGATCTCTCCATCCTTCTTCCATTCTACCACAATCTGTCTCCATAGGTGAGAAATCTTATCTCTGTGACCTGTGTGGTTTTGCGGGAGGCACCAGACACGCCCTCACCAAGCACAGGCGCCAACACACAGGTAAACAGCGACACACACATCCTGAACTCATGTTGTAAACTTATCTAAGCACACATACTGGCTCTTGTATGTGCACACCTTAATAATCTCAGCTGGTGATTGACACTTTTAGATCCGAACAGCCGCGTAGTTTTAGCGAGTGTTTTCTGTCTTTCATACACACACACACACACACACACACACACACACACACACACACACACACACACATACACACACACACGCACACGCTCACACAGGCACGTCAGTGTGACATGCTGCTGTCAGTGATAGGCATGTGTACCAGTATGGCTGACTGAATCTGAGATTTTTAATTTCAGTTATCATTTCACCATGTCATTCTGTCGCTTAGGGAAATTGCATTTTTCAGATAGGCTGTCAATAACGAGTGTTTTTTTGGGAATTGAGATAGTGAAACAAATACTGTTCTTAACCGTTGTCTGGCAGGCGTCCAACGATCAAGAATCCTGTTATAAATATTCATTTAGGTTTTCATAATTCATTTTGTTTGCTCCTCAGTTTTTTCTGCCATTTCCCCCTAAAACCTCCAATTTCTGTCCTCCTCTCCCGTGTTGACATGTGTCAATTCCACCGATTTAGCTGCATATTCAAATCTGCTGTCATGCGGGAGCATATGTCCTATTTGACAGTATTTTCTCTTAGCAGTGACAGATTTTTAAAGACCACTGCTAATGCCAATATTTTTTTGTCATTCAGTCTTTCTAAAACCACATTGTGCCAGTACATTAATACATCAGTAAATTTCAAAGCTCTCATGCACAAAATATACCAAGAATGATTGAGTTATGTTATTCTTCTCAGTATGGAAATGTCACTGAAGCAGTAATTACACAACATAAGTTAATTTGATGTCTTAATCGTGAGCACATCCTCACAATTAAATTTTTTTTAAAATTAGATTAGCAAGATAAATGGAAGCATGTCAGATATGGTAATCATAAATAAACTGTGAAGTACAAACACCCATTTGGATTGCAAACAAAATCTTTTTTATCATATTTAATGGAGATCTGTTCATAAGGTTTCAACATGTTCTGCTGAAAAACACTGCTGGGTGAGAAGACAACATTTAACAGTCTGATGACAACTGACATTGTCACTGCACACATTTCAACTGGAGCTACATTTTTTGTTTCTCTCTCTGTTTACAGTTAAGCTGACATTTCATCTGCTTTCATTCTTTTTTAAAAAAAACAGCAGCAGTTTATCTAATTTAAGTGTTTATATAAGTCAAATAACTCCTTACAGAGCTTAATCTTGCTTTAAGTGTTTCAACTAAAACTGCAACTTCCCAGTTTTCCCAAGCAAGATATCCGGATTTTCCATACAGATCACATTTTCTTTGGAAAATCTACAGTAGATTTGAAACTTTTAATGCGTTTTTTATGGTGGGAAATAATGCCTTTATTTTTGTCATTAACTGGTCTCCAAAACTCAGAAACATGGTGTTCCAAATCCTACATATGGATTTATAAAATGTCACAAGCTGTATTTCCATATCGTTGTCAAGAAATTTTGAAGCTAAGCTAATACATTGCAAACTCACTAAAAGAAACAAAAAAAGAAGACACAGAAGAAAAAACAGGCACCTTGAACAGTTATTCTCATATGCCAGCAAGTATTGGCCACGATTTATCAAATCTGGAGTAAGCAAGGGAAAAAAGCCCATAATGTCACGTTAGTTAAAACTGGACCTATCATCTACTATGTACATTAACCCTTTTGTGAAGAAGTCAACAACCGCCTCAAGCAAGCAACTTTTTTTTACAACTCAAGAAGGTTTTTTTTAATTTGGCCATATATGATGTCACATTCTCTAATGCAAAGCTTCAAATACCGCATAAAATTTGTTGTAGAAAGTTGACTACACTGTTGGACAAACCATGTCAGTTGCTACTCCGGCTTGTGTATTTAAGTGTTTGTGTGTCTGCAGCTCACATCAATATGTCATCTTGATCTCATCAATACTACATCTGTGTCTTATCTTTCCAACCCGTCCACCTCACAGGAGAAAGACCCTTCAAATGTAAGCTCTGCAACTTCGCCTCCACCACGCAGTCCCACCTGTCACGGCACAAACGCGTTCACACCGGGGAGAAACCATACCGATGCCCCTGGTGCGACTACAGGTACCGGCTCATTGACCCGCACACGGTTGGCGGCGCTGATGGCCACCACCATGGCACTGATCATCAGGGGGTTGATAGGTGGGAGGGGGGAATATAGGAGTGTGTATGTGTGTGATGGTGAGATAGCAGGTGGCATTGTAGGGTAGTTTGGGGTGGCGTTAATGCTAGAGGCTTTGTGTGGTTGTGTGTGTGTGGAGGGCAGACAGGTCTAATCTCCACAGCACGGCTCCATCTCATCACTCTGCCATCATCAACAGGCCCAGCCAGATCTCCACGACACGCACACACACACACACACACACACACACACACACACACACACACACACACACACACACACACACACACACACACACACAATGTCACTGTCACTGGCAGGTCCCTGTCATTAAAACACCATCATACCACATCAGTAATTACACAGGAAATTGTCGGTGAAATTGAAAAAGTTTTGGCTGGCGTCGCACATCTCCATCTCTCTCTGTCTCTCTATCCCTTCTCTCTCTCTCTCTCTCTCTCTCTCTCTCTCTCTCTCTCTCTCTCTCTCTCTCTCTCTCCCTCTCCCTCTGTCTTTCTCTCACCCCGCGATTCCTCGTCAGCTTGTGGTAGAGTGTGAAAGGGAATGATCTCAAACCCGTCATTGGTTTTAGATGTACTCTTCATTTGCTTTTTTCCCCTCTGTGACAAAGTCATTTCAGCAGCTTGCTACACCTGCTCCTCAGCACTTCACTCACTTCATCTGTCTTTTGTACGCAGTTCAACTTAGCAAAAAATGAAACGCTGAGACACAGTAATTGTAGTCGGGCTATCAAAAGATTTTATCACCTCGCTGAAGTGTAGGGCTTTTATTGTATAATTTATGATGAATCTAAGATACTTTGGAATTTTTATGTGTGTTATTTAAGAGGGCAGTGCCCATCGGTCCGTCCACCACTTTCATCCAGTCTGAATTATGTCAACAATCACCGGGCACCTTTCCATGAAATTCTACACCAACTTTCATCATCGTAAGAGGATAATTCCTACCGATGCTTAACATCCTCTGTCTTTTTATTGAGCACCCAAAACTTTGTACAGACGTTTGTGGTTTTAAGAGAATGAATTCAACAGACTTTGAAGATCTTGATTTTTTTTTTTTCCCCTGAGCACAACCAGGACGTTGACATTTGTAGTTCTTTACTTGCTCAGGTTGAAATCGTTTGGTGTCTCTATAATATAATATTGTAAGGTCTTGACCTTACTTTGAGAAATGCTCTGGGGTGCATGAAGTTGGAAATTGCTGTAGAAATAAAACTGAACTGAAAATCTGATTGAAATTTAGTACACAGTCATTTCACCCTCAAAATAAATTAGGATTTTACTTTTAATTAATTATGATGAACTTCTGATCTTTTGACTTTTTTGTTAGCAACATCATCAGGTAATTTGAAAATGAAATAAATGTTTTTTTCTAGTTGTTTTATTTGTGGTTAAACACTTCAGGTGAGCATTGTAAGCACTAATGCTGTTAAACATCAATATGTTAGCATTGCCACTTAGCACATATTAGCATGCATTCGCATTAGCTTTAGCATTATAATTGCTCTGCCTAAGAAAAATCTCACAGAGTTAGTGGAATGGATATAGACTCTTAGTTTTGCTGATGTTAATTCTGCAAAATGTAATATTTGTAAGATACTCACAGTTTGAGTGCACTGACTGATCTGTATTTCACTTAAGATGAAATTTAGGCCCCTTATCAAGCCATGACACTGAACCATCCCCACTATCAGAAAGATACTGTACACAGAACGAGCCAAATGTTCCCGGCCCCATTGTTCCCTCATAGACACATAATGATCATTACAGATAGTGGCAAATGAAAGAGTAAATTAGAAGCCCAATTAACATTTTGGTGGCCCCGAGGGTTCTGAGGGGTCCAGAGGGTAGGGGAAGGGGGAGAAAGGTAGGAGGAGAAGGAGGGAGGTCGTGGAAAAGCCCTGCTGGCTTACTAATGTGAGGATGAGAAATTGAATGTGGGGGCCTCAGACAGCCGTGAGGGGCCCCGCCTTCACCCTGCTGTTACACTCTGAATACATGTTTAAACCCCTGAAGTCTCTGGTGGTCTGACCATGATAAGGAGCTACTAGATGAGCCAGCACGTTTGACCTTTCAATATCAGCTGGGCTTATGAAAAATATATGACGCAGCTGCAGAGAAATATTTGGGTCTGAGACAAATGAAGCAGTCGTGTGATTGACAGGTGTACACCATTGCAATATCCATGTTAAATGTTATGGATGTCATCTATGGCTCTCACTTGATACAGTGTTGTCCCCATCAAGGCAGCTCCTCAAATGCATGTAAATGAGCAGGGACTAAATGATCTATCAAATGCCACTCATCTACTATTCAGAGATAGATAATAGAGGGGGATAATTATAGTTGGGGAATAGTGGTAAAAAAATATTCTAATGATATTGCACTGGGAGTCCTGGGCTGTCAATTAATGGTGTCTATTTGACTATTCTACAGCTATTTATGCAAGCTGCACAACTTCCTCACTTTAGTGTCTGAGGAGTCATTTTTGTTGTTCACAATGAGGAGTTTATATTTTTTTTCTCATTAAAGTCACAGTGGCATCTTATATGGTCTAATTGATATGTAGCCTCTGACTCCTGCCACGGTGCCATGCTTCTGGGGCTATTATTGTTTATTGAATGCTGCACCATTCATGTTTCAATCTACCTGTTAAAATAGAATTTCAGTTCAAGGCGATGGCGGCTTTGAGGATGACACGCTTACTGTCAATGCCAGGGAGGTTTGCGACCTTGTAAAGTGAAGGGAGAGATGAGGGAGGAGGGGGAGGCATTAATGATGATAACTGGGCCTCCTTGGCAGAATAAGATCCAAATGGCAGCGATGATCCAAATACACCCCCTCCCAACTCTTAACGCACACACACAAAGAAGCACATTTAAATCTCCTCTAACGAAGCGCCTCTCAATTACACCTCTCCCATTACCATACAGTCTTTGGGAGGAGGAATATGGAAATGGCTGAAATAAAGGGGAGAGAGAGGGAGAGGCAGAAAGTGGCAGAGAAGGGGTGATGCATCCATTCAGCATCAGTATGGCTGATTCCCATGGTGAGTGCATGGGTGGGGGAGGAAGTTGAAACAGTGTTGGACTAATTAATACGGTGTATAGTAGGAGGGCTGGTGTGGGCTTTCACTAACTGTGACACCTGCTGACTCCTAAACGCACGTTGTGTTGTTTTAATATGACAATTACGCCATTACCATATCTGAGAGATAGCATGGCCCCCCTAGGAATCCACCCGCGCTCTCTTTAGAACCTTTTAGCTCCGCTTCAAATTTTATCTATTTATGCTCCCGCTTTCGAATAAGAAATCAGTTCACTTTTGATTTTAAATGCATTTTTTAGCAGCATCATTTGCGTTAATTCATGAGCATGTGACAGTTTAAATTCTTTTTTTTCCCCCAGTATGCCAAAGAAGAGTCAACAGATGGCTGTGATTTGTATGTGAACTTGTTATTGTTTTGCCAGTGATGATAAGAAAATAATCACAACATTGTGTGCCATTTTGTTGGATAGAAATATATTACTAAGCATTGGGGGCGAGGCGTGTGCTGTCAATCAATGTAAGTCTGACTTAGGTAGACAAACTCTTGAAATTGTGTACACATCACACTAATGACACCCACAGGACCTTAGAAATGTATTGTTTTCAAGTCTGACCTCAGTTAAGGTTAATTTTTATCATACATTGTGCATCTGTGCTACTTGTGGTATGGTATGATGAGTATGTAGGCTTTTTTTCCTTGTTTTTTGCATGTTTGAATCTAGCTCTTTGTCTGTAATGGATATAGGTTGATTTATATACATGCTGGTACAGCCATCCACTGGCAAAACAGACATTTCTTTATTTGTGCATGTTGTGGATAGCAGCTCTACAAAGGCTTTTTTTAAAAAATTCTTTTGTTGAGATTGCGGCATCCCAACATAGTCTTTGGCTTTGTGAAGAGCCCTCATTGTTCACCGCTGGCTGGTGCTTATGTATTTTGTGCAGCATGAACAGCAGCGAGGGCCCGCTTCGTTTTTTTAGGCCGCAGTAGAGCCAGGCTGGACTATGGCCCCGTGATGGAGAGAGGTGTCTTTACAAAAGTGAAAACAAATTCTCTCCTTGGCTGGCGTGAGCTATGGCACTGTGAGGCTTTATTGTCCCGGCCAAGGTGATAAGGGAGAGTAATTGCGTATTATACTGTCCGAGAATGTCAGGTCCAAACTGAGCGCGAGTGCCCCATCCATCAGCACATGATGGTGTGTGAAACTGTGTTCTACACCGCACATGCTTGCTTGTATGATGCATTATGTTTGTGCACATATGTGTGTGTGTTTATGGATTCGTGTCTGTATGCTTGGAACCTGTGTAGTAGCGTCAGAGATTTATATTTTTTTTCTCTGGCACAAACTGAGGTTTTTGTTTTCAGTACGTATGTATACTGCATGTTTGTCTTGACCATTCAGGGCTTTACTAACACGTGTGTTTGTGTGTGTCCGTGGGCAGGTTTAGATAGAGCCTGGGAGCAGGTCAGGCAGCATCATTAATCAGCGGAGGGTTGTGTGTGACTCTCTGAGCTGACATCGTTACATCCTATACCCTGCAGTAGCTCACTGCTCAGCATGCCCTATATGACCAGCCCAAAGACCCACAAACTCGCGCACACAACATGTACCACTAATCCTATATCTTGCATACATACTGCATAAGGGCCTCTAGACGCACACTGTCATAAAAGCAGTTGTCACACACTGTTCCTAGCAACTTTGCACACTAAACTGAGAGACTATAAAGAAAGAAACTGAGAGATGCACAAGAGCATGACAGAATATCAAATAATTTACAAGGTGGAAATATGGTTTGTGAAATAAGTTTTGTTAAGCTGTTGTGCTGGTTGTGGCCTCCATAGATGCGTATTTTAAGAATTTGGGCAATGAATGGTTGGAGAACCTGTCAAAACATGACTTCGCCCTTTGCTCCGAAGGACAGTTTGAGACTTTTCTTGAGTGTGTGTGTATGTGTTTGTGATCATTACAGTGATCCATCCATCCATTCTCTATACACCACTTTATCCTCACTAGGGTCGCGGGGGTGCTGGAGCCTATCTCAGCTGACTCGAGCGAAGGCAGGGGACACCCTGGACAGGTCGCCAGTCTGTCGCAGGGCTACATATACAGACAAACAATCACACTCACATTCACATCTACGGGCAATTTAGAGTTATCAATTAACCTCAGCATATTTTTGGACTGTGGGAGGAAGCCAGAGTGCCCGGAGAAAACCCACGCATGCGCAGGGAGAACATGCAAACTCCATGCTGAAAGATCCCAGACTCAGTCCGGGTTTTGAACCGGGGATCTTCTTGCTGCAAGGCGAAAGTGCTAACCAGTACACCACTGTGCAGCCCCTCATTACAGTGAAATAAAATAAATTAAATGTTAGTATAGCAAACCATTCTTTGGAATGCTGCCAAGCATTTTCTCTGTTTTTACTGTCATCTTGTAAGGTTTTCAGGATGCCAAAAAGTTGGGCATTTTTAAAATCTTTCTTTGTCTCTTTCAGATCCAACTGTGCAGAGAACATCCGGAAGCACATCCTCCATACGGGGAAGCATGAGGGCGTGAAGATGTACAACTGCCCCAAATGTGACTATGCCACCAACTCTCCCATGGAGTTCCGAAACCACCTGAAGGAGAGTCACTCTGATATCGAGAACCCTGATCTCGCCTATCTACATGCAGGTAATGTGTTCTTACCTATACTCAGTTATCACAAACTGTTTCACAGATACTTCCTGTCTTCATATCATCAAAGAATCTGTTGAGAAGTTCAAGAAAATCCATTAATGCAGTATGACAGATTGCCTTGTATCTATGTGTGCCTCATATGTCAGAACATAACATCTCCTACAACATCTATGTAATTCAGTGACATGTAAGTCCCTAATGAAAACTTTTCGTCAGAAGTAAGACTTCATAGAACACAGAGTATGCCTACAATGAGAAGCAACAATGTCTTGATGAAATACAGAACATTCCTGTGTTTGAAAGTCATTTGAGCTTCGTAATGTCTTGCCTAAGCTGCACACATTCCTATCTTGGAACTGTTGACTACTGTAATGATTATGTTTTTGGCTGCTCCACCAGATCAGCTTAAAGTTAATGGACCACTTCAACACTTTCACGTGTAAAGATCTGTTTTGTAGTCATAGACGGTACTACTCAGGAAAAGACAAGTCCTAGAATGTGTGAAACAGAAGAACAATGCATAATAATCATTTCAGTACCTGTTTACATGCCTTAATTGTGAGTACCTCGAAGCCCTTGGTATTTGGGAACATAGGCTCCATTTTATGCTATTTTGTGGTTTTAAGCTAACTACCTTTTTTTTGCTATCTTGCCTCTCTGTTCTTCTGCATGTCATGTTAATATACACACAAACATCTGCCTGCACAGAGAAATATAAACTCAAAGACGAATCAGCATTTGAAGTCACTGAATTAAACCACCTGACTGCCCCTGTAGCACCTGCCCTTGCTCTATTATTCCACAGAGGTCTGATCTTTCGGCCCCTTTGAGTGCAGTTTTTTGTCGGTGGATCAAGTCTTGTTATTCAATGCTGATGGAGGGCACCCAGCCACAATGAGGCAGAGCTCAAGGATTGCTGGTCTAGCCATCCCTGCCAATCACTCAGGCCATAGAGACAGATGAAATCTTGTTCCTCCTCTATTGGTTCCTTTGTATCCCAGTGTTCTTCCTTTGTCCTTGAAGGCCACCAAATCCAATCGACGGAGTGCTTGTCCTTCAGAGGAGCAGAGAGGACAGCCTTTATCCTGTTATCCCTCTGACCTTACATAAAGGCAGTAGAGTTGGAGGGAAGCACCATGGGAAAGAGGCCAGGCAGGGACTATATTGGAAAATGGCTGCATTCTGGCAACATGGGGGTTTATTTCCGATTGAAACTGAATGGATTTGGGTTATGTCCTTGTACTGACTCTGAAAAGTTAAGAGGAAATGGGCTCATTCTTGGTATAATTTCCATTCGTCAAATTTTTCTTTCTTTGATCTCCTTAAACTTCCACCTCCTAACCCCACTGGTCAACCTTTTCAACTTGTGCTACTTTTAAAAACACCTCCCTCCTTCATATTCTCTGTACCCTCTCACCTTTAACCAAGGCACACTTTTATGTCTCTTCTTACCCTTTCACCCCAGAGTTCTCCATCACCTCTGTTTGTCCTTATGCATGGCTGACCTTTGGTGAAGAACAGATTCTCCCTAAATTTGACCTGTTAAGCCATGAAAGCACATTTATGCCAAACAAAGAAGGACATTTCTCCCCATGTGCCCAGGCCAGTGCTATAGTGCAGTATATTGTGCGTTTCAGATTTCAGTGTTATGTGTGAAGGTCACATCTTTTCTGAATGCGAGTCATCTTTCAGTCATCTGGACGAAACACATCCTCCTCTTTCAGTCAAGTTAAGCAGCATATTTTCAAGATGTCATAGTGATGCTCTAATTCATATTCAGCTCACACCACATCTCAGATATGAACCAAAGAATGACAGTAAATGAAATGATCTAAAAATGCAGCTGGTGGTGTTTCTTACCCTAGAAAAAAAATCCTTTACTGCAAAATTCCCTGAATCCCACTTTGCTTTAGTGGATGTTTTACACTATTTGAAATGTTTCCCTGAGATAGCAACGCAGAAATAAAGCATCGCTGGAATGCAGGCATCAACAACTCTTTGCCTGATTAACACCAAAGCAATCAAACTATAGGTGATTTGAAAAGGCATCGAAAGTACACTTGTGATCTCTCCTTCTTTCAAAAGAGGAAGAGGGGAGGTGGGGGTGGTAGCCAAAAGAGCAGTTCTTCATCTAAGTAGACAGAACGAGACCAAAAGAAAGAGACAGGGGAAAAAAAGATTAAGAAGGTAGATGTTGAATTAACCTGCTTGTGATTGCTCTCTGTCAGAGTGGCACCAGGGCCAGCAGTGAGAGGCAAATTGTCTGTGATGGCCCTTCCCGCTGTTCCCCCTTTGAAAGACACAGATCAAACGCACCCCAGTCACAGGCCCTTGTAGCCCCTCGCACCGGATTGATTGACACCCGAACGTCTCCGCTGCTGCTCTGTCTTTCCACATCGCTCTCTCTCCTCCTCTCTCTCTCTCTCCATCTTCCCTTCTTTATTCAGCGTCGCACTTCGAATTAAAGCCCTTCTCAAGGATGAAAGCAGAGGTCCTTTGCAAACGAAGGAAGAGAGGGAATTAGACCCAGCAAGTGATGGAGGGGAATGATGATTAGAATTTGAGGGTAAGAAAGAAGGAAAAAAGAAAGAAGGTTAGATATGTGAGAGGGGGGGAATGTTGCTGATAGGACACATTTTAATAAAATGATAATGACAGTTGTCTTCCCTGTGCGATCTGCAGGGAGATGTGCCACAAAGAAGTGGTGGTGCCTGTGTGATCTCGGTGTAGATAGCACTGCAGCAGAACTGCAGCTACAGGTACTTCAGAGTGCCACGACTTTGCTAAATTATCCCTCAACTACAACTTTCTTTCTAGTTAAAATGCTGCAAGTATGCTAAGACTGCTGCAGCTTTGGGAAATGGTATATTTCCTTCTTTCTTTGCTGCCTCCCTCCAGCGAGGTCAGCTGTGGTTGGCGGGCAACGGCTTTGTAAAATCAGCCACATGCCTTATTCACTACTGAAAACTATGTTTTACACGCACACACACATGCACACACACATGAGATGTCGCCATTAGCTTTGTCAGAGCATCTTCATCCCACTATTTTTAATTGTGAAATATTTCCCTAATTTTCAACCAAGGTTATAATTGCACATCTTGGGGGCATAGAGATCAAATGCTTTGTAATTAGCTAACAGCGACTGAAGATCTGCTGCTTAGTGCCTAAAAAGATAAAACAAATAAATAAATAAACTTCTTCAAGGCATTGTTGCTGCTTTATGCAGATTCTATTTTCCTTAATAATGCATGATGGATGGCTACTGTAGAGGGCTAGAGGAGGCCTGGCCTTGTAAGTGATGATCTTAATACACAGTTATAACCACAGGCAAATTCATTTGTTTGCATATATTTTTCCTTATTAAACAAATCTGTAAACAAATATGGGTTTCGATGGCTTTTACTTAAGTTATGCATCTGTGTGCCTCCCCGGCTACCCTTCCTCGCTTTCACCTTCTGTTCATCATGTAATGAAACATTACTCTCATGAGTTTGACTTGCGTATTGTGTTACAGCAGCGTGTTGGATTGTGGGGGACAGGTGTGTATGTCATGCAAATGTGTCCTGGTATCCCAGCGCATATGACACTGTGTCGACGTTGTGAAAGAAGCCACAGACACCGGCGATAAAATCAACATCTGTTTCTAATAACAATGTGTTATATGTGACACATTTCTATGTGGGAAAATATGTGAAAAAAAACAACAATGCATCACAGTTTTCTGAAAAAACACTGATAGGACATCAAGTCTTCAGTGTTGGTGATAAACCTGTGTCTTTGTGTCACCTTCCTTATGTTGCCTTCACATGATAGACATTAATGAAAAAAGTCATTCTGTTCGGTACTATGTAAAATCAGAAGAACAGGAAAGGAAAACTGTGCTGATGCTGTCATCGCCGATGTAGTTATATGAAGTTTTAAAAATCAACAATGATGGATTTGAAGATTTAATTGGAAAGAATAAGAAATATTCTTACCAGAAAAGAAAAGTACAAACCATGATGGAAATACACTAATAACATGCAGAATAAGTACATCACAGGCAGGTTTTTTTCTGCTTCCCTGATGTGACACCTGCTCTAGATCCAATAAATATGGCCTGAGACATGAGCGAATGTGGCCTTTTGTACTCACAGTAGGTCTTTTTTTTTATAACAGTGTCTCTAAGCAACCTCAGCAAGCCTGCATGTGTAGACTTGAAGATTAGCTCAAACCAGTGTTGGGGTGTTAATTGGTGAATTCCCTAAAGTAGCAGCATCTTTCAGCTTCTTCTGCTCCTGATTGCCTCACTTTAAGTACTGAAGTGAACTCACAACTCTATATCCCTCTTCTAACCCTTCATCCTACCCTTAAATATCCCTCTTTTCAGCTGTTGCTTGATGTTTAATACCTAGTTCTTTACATCCACACACCAGCCCTGTAGTCCTGTTTGAAATATTACAGCGGAGAATCAGCTGCTCACTGCCTCAGGAGACATGCATGCGTACGTCTGTTTGGGAGTTAGCAAAGCGTTTTAGGGAATAACGCACACCATCAGTTGCATGCAACTCAGAAAACCAATACAGGGCCGGTCTGGGCCGAGCAGGCAGCAATTCCTGCATAATGACCTGCTCCAATGAGCATGAAAACTCCCCCAACCGGCTGCATTTATCACACATCAGCCACAACAAACGCTCTTTTGTTTCATCATCTTCTTCCCTTTCCTTCCCTTCCTCTTGGAGCCAATCTGTTAGCCTTCTCTCTGCCATTTAGTGGCCATTCAGAGCTTTGACTGACAAGTCCTATCCAGCCAGGATGGAGACATAGAGGCAGTTGGTTTCTGGCTGCTTCAAATGTGAACTGATGTCTGCATTGTGTTTTTGTCACCTTTAGGCCATAGCAGGAATATTTTTTTCCACACGATAAATGATGACTAGAGGAGTAGTGTCATTGTCAGACTGGGTCAAACTCTGCTTCTGTTTGAGCCTCTGGACAAGTTCTGTCACCATCAGAAAATTTGAGGGAGATTGATGACACATGATATATGCTCCCTGGTGATGCAATGGCAGAGTTAGGTTAGGTGTGTGCTTATGTTGCACTGTTCTAAAACGTTGCAGATGGCTTGTGTAGGACACAACCTAATAATTCCACAGTGTGACAGGAGGGCAAAAGAATAAAAATGTTAAGAATCCGCACAGGTGTCCAGTGCAATGCTACATTCTGATCATGGCATTTGGACGATTAGAGGATAGAAAATTGAATGTTTATTTGGCACAATAACCAGAACAGCAGTAAACAGAAATTTTGCAGTCCATTTTTATCCTGATTTGCATTGAAGGTGGAACATGAACATATTTTATTTCTTGTTTGTTTTTCGATCACTGCCAACCATCTAGCCCTAGATCGACAATCTTCTTGGGCTAATGAAAACAGCCAAACATGCAGAAAGAAATTTTTTTTAAAATGCAGCTTTTCAAACGGCCTCATAAGTCTGATTCCAAAAATGATTTTATCCCCACAGACCCTCATGTTAAGAAGAAATAAACATGTCTACAGCCTGGTCCCAAAACCAATTTTGGTCTGTATTGCTAATTTTGCCCAGTCGTGACAGCTGTACAGAGGGTGGATCTTTATGTAACTCGTTTAAATTGTATTCAAGTTCAAAGTTTGATGATTAATGGTTGATTAAGGACTCGGTCATGTTGAGTGACAGACAGGTGCTACCTTAAAACATTCCACGACCCAAAAGTGTTTGCCTGGCCCACCCCAACTCCACTCATGCTCCACCTCTTAGGGGGGGTTAGGCGGAGTCAGGTGTCGCCAAGATGTCACCAGTCAGAGACGCCACACTGGGCTTCAAAACCGCTCTTCAGGGAACTTTTGGCTGTGTCAGGGACTATCGGTCCATTTTATATACATTCAGTGTTCCCACCTCATGTTTTCCTTCCTGCAGGCTGCCAGGTCGCTGCCATGGTACTCCTTGATGTCAGTTAAGTTGAACTCCAGTGAATCTTTCTCCCTGTGGACGGACTTTAACTCAAACTCACAACAACCAACGTTTTTGTTCTTGTTTATGGGAGATTGTTTCTGACCTGGAGGGACCACTCCAACCAGAACCCACAACAGGTGGAGAACTGTCTGATGTGATACTAAAGAGGTTCACTGAGGTTGCAGAGTAGAAGGATGTCATAAAGTTGGCCTCTAATGAGATAGCGGATGAATGTCACTGTCCGTAAGGGAAGAGAATCACTCTAGAGGCAGCTGAATGACACTGAGGGTCATCACAACTGCAACTTGCTAGCCTTCAGTTAGTTAAACACAGGCAGCCGGTTAGCAGTGACTGAACTTGTATTTACATATAGAACCTTAAAGACTGTAACAGCTTTTTCTGGAAAAGTGTTGCCAGGTTTTTTTCTTGTTGTTTTTATGCGCTATGCTTACTTCCTATTGTGAATTGGAGAATATCTTATAGTGTATAATTTACCACTTTTTAGACATCCTAAAGGGATTTATCATTGCACGACTGGTTTAATTCACTCTTTTTTATCTCAAGTTAAAAGGAAAAATATCTGCAGTTGTTTGTGAGAAAACTTTGACCAGCAGAGTACGCTTTCATACGAGTGTACTTTACTTAGGCAGAAACACACATAGACACACACAAACACCTTGTGTGAGTGACATGAAGTAGGGATGCTCTCAGGCAGGGCTTCTCGTCCTGTATGGGACAGTGAATATGGGACCAGACAGGCCGCCGGCTCCTATAAAGCCTCATCCATAATTCAGTCCTCCTTCTCCCTCAATTCAGACACACTGTACACATCCAGCTACAGCGAACAGCTAACCTGCCTGAGACAAGAAAGAAAGACAGAAAGAAGTGGTTACTGATGAGAAAAGTGAGTTAAAAAGAAAAGTGAGAAGAGAAAGCAAACATTTTTAAAGAGAGCAGGTTGAGCGAGGAGGCCAGACATGATTTTCACTTTCAGCCCTGCTTGCCCTATCTTAACATTTACTGAGTCAACACTGCTTATAGTACCAACATGTTTTCCCTGATCTGTACCCTCATTGGCTGAAGTGCACCTCTGAGGTCTATGCCATGACCTTTGCCCCTTTTGCTGTGCCAAGGACCCTCGTCTTCCTCCTTCGCCTCTCTCTCCTCCATGTGTCGTCTGTTTGGTGGCTCTCCAAATGTCTCATCTCTAATTACCAACAGGCTCAACTTTTCCAACTAAACAACCAATTACCAGCGCTTTAGCCCAGCCCAGTCCCATGTTTCCTGATACAGTGGCCTATTAGGGCCTCTTATTTCTCCCCAGCATAATTGAATCCCCTGGCTTCTCATCAGTGGGCTAATTTAAGCCAATGTGCAGAGTTGGTAATCAGAGGGGCTGCCTATTAGACTATCAGACCCCAATTAAGTGCCCTCTTATTTCCAACATAACAAGCCACTATCACTATTGCTGTTATTGTATTTCCCTTTTTAGTGCTTAGTTTTGTTTGGGTGAATTTGCGGTCTGTTTGTAGAAGAAAAAATAGAGAGAAAAAAGTGAAATAAAGGAGTTCTAATGTTAACTTTGCACTGGTGTAAGCAGTGTTTTAACGGATGGACTCACAAGTGGAGAAGGAGGAAATGTGTGCGCTTCTATAGTTAGATTGATATCAGTTATTGGTTGTATAACACTGTCAAAAGGATCCAGCTGTCTTTTGCTGAGTTTATATCTAGAGTTGTTTGAAAGGGTAATATTCATAGTGGAATTGTATTTCTTCAATGATGGCTTTACCCATCTTTGTGATGCAGAGTTCACAGAGAATGGGATTGTTCACCCACTAAGAGTGAATGTGACATGAATTGTATTTAGACAATCAATTTAGTTTCGACCCAGATTTAGGGTAAAAAGTCCTCTGGAGGACTTGGTAGTGCCAGGTGTTCTATGTAAAACAACTTCAATAATGAAAAAAACCCCAAAAACTTCTGCCTTCTACTTTGTTCAAACTCATGATGTAACCAATGAGTAAAATTCAGGCCTCTAATTAACATACGAGAATGCTTTGCCTAATCTGTTGCAAAGACTTTTTCACCACATCATCTGGGTTCAATGAGTACACATATTGCCAAGAACTTGCTAGAAAATGTATGGGCGGTGAAGCCCTTATGATTTAAAGAAATTCAAACATCTATCTCCCCCCACCACTTGGGTCTGCCAAAGTCTAACATGGCTTAATGCAGCTTTACCTTGACAAATAGATTAGAATTGGAAAAAGTTCTGAGATGAATGCGTTCACCACCAGCACCTCTTTCTATCTACTCACAAGTACAGAATATCTCAACACCCTCCTCCCCCCCTTTCCTGTTCTCCTCTTCCCCACTGTCCTGTCTTGGTGACTGCTGCAGTTGAGGGGAGCCCGAGTGTGAAAGAGGCCCACAGAGAGCTGATGAGGACTGTCTTACCAAAGTGTGTCTCAAATCTGGGACTGTTTCTTCTGTATTTGAGTGTGTGTACATATGTGTGTATGATAGCAAGAATTAGTCTGTGTTCATGTCTCCAACTCTAAGTGTGTGCGTTTAGTGTTGGTGTCGACTCCCCATAGCCTAATTAAAGGGCGAGAAAAGCCACTCACAGGGAGATTAAACCTAAAAGGGTAAATTAGTACTCAAAAGGGGTGTGGCAAATTCACACATACGCACAGGCCATGAAATCTCCTCTGACACCTGTGAAAAAAGGAAATAAGGAGTAGGGAGAGAGGGGAAAATCTTTGTGTTTCCATAGCGGTGCTGTGTGTTATATATTTGTTAAGATGAGGAGAGTTCCAGTGTGTATCAGAGCTGATCAGCTGGAGGACCTATCTGTTTACTTTATTAACTTTATTAATTTTCCTACGTGTTGTAAGTTACTTTAGGCAAAGGAATCTGCCAAGTCAATGTAATATAATAAAATCTCAGGAGCTCGAGGCCAGAAACGTCTTCAAATGTAAAATTGAATGTGATATTTATATATGAAACCTGAATTTAACTTAATTTTAGTGTAATTTGAAGTCGGGCATAATTGATTCTGGCGTGGACTTTCTGAAGTTCCAAACATTAAGAATATGGTGTTGAACAGCATTATCTCCTTCCAGAAGCAAACTCCTCATAATGGTGGACAATTTTAATGAACATTTGTTCTCTACATAATTTTAAAAAGTGCTCAAGTCTTCTCCATATATCAAGTATATTATTCATTCATGAAGAATATGATATGGTTTATTTTTGGGTGGCAGTTGCACTAGTTTGGAAGCAGTTGGAAACACTAATCGGAAGTCAAAGAACATACTTTGAAATGAAACAGTAAAATGCAAAATAAAACAGCAAATTCCTGAAAATATAAAGGCTGGTGTTTCATTTTATTGCCCTCTTCTGCAAAAATATCCTGACTTGACTTGAAAGATCCTTGTATTTTTAACATCATAGCATTTGTGTTCTTGGTTTGTGACAACAGTGTTTACTAAAGGTACTTTCAGCCTGTTTGCTCCTGAAAGCCTCTTCTTAGCTCAAGTCTTGGCTTCACATGTATTAGTTGTAGGTTCTAGGATGTATCAGTAAATGTATTCGTCCTGAACCGTTCAGTACGTGACATTCAGTATAGGATGATCTCCTCAGTGTGGATGCCCGGGGAGCCAAGCAGCTACTGTCAGAGGTCTGTTCATGTCGACATGCTCATGCTCCTGGAACATATTGTCCATTAGTTTACAGCATGCTAACATAGCCTTAAAAACTGGGCAGGCGCTGCCAGTTTGATCAAGAAGGTGCAATGTGGTAACTCACAGTACACATTGAGTGTTTCTGCAGCAAGAACCTGAAACCTTTTTGCTCAAACTGCACAGTTTGATCTAGTGGCCACTATCCGGACTTCACAGTGAGCATAAATACCAGTCCCAGTGAGAACCCCAATAAAATTTTATTAAACAAGATGGATGTGTCTTGCAAAAAGAGAGTAAAGCTTCATTACTTTTTGTAATATTAAAAATAATAATTAATTAACTAACTTTAATGGTTATTTTAAGTTCATTATAATTAAGCTACATTTGTCTTAATGATCTTTTTTTCATATACTGGAGATCCAACAGCTCCATCTTGACAAAATGCATCATTTGAGTACCTGTTCAAGTTAAAAATGTGCAAATTAGGCAATAAAAAAATAGAAATGTTTTGCCTTTTTATCCCCTCTGTGCTGCACTGGAAACATACTGTGACTCCAAAACCGAAATTTACACCAAACCTTGAATCTGTGTGTCGATACACCTCTTGTAGTTCTGACACTGTCTCAGCCTTTTCTTCCTGTGAGGTCACTAGTAAACCATTTTACACCAGCAGACGCAAATAAAGGACATGCAGTGTAATTTATAGAACAGTGTAGAGTGGAAGATACTTACTTTACCTTTTAGGTTCTATTGCCTTAGTAGAAGGTTTGCAGGAGTGTGATGCACATGTCATGCTTCCCAACACACCTGCATGCACTATCAGGCGTGTCACATCACCGGTCACATCATTTCAAGCAAATATCCCACAATTCAGCAGTGTGAATTAACACCCGAGGCTAGCCTGATATCGCTTTACAACTGTCTGCTTATTTTTTGACCCCCTTACTCTTCCCTTTCTGCATCAGTCTCTTTCTGCCTGTGTCTCATGGCTTTGTGTGTGTTATGATGTTCCACCATTGTAGTGATGTGTTTGTGTGTGTGTAGAGAGTGAGTGATGTGACTGTGGGCCAGCAGCTGAGCTCTGCCGTGCTATCTGTCTCTCTATCTGTTTGCCGGTCTGTCTGTTTTCTCTTCTGTGTTGTCTTGACTCTGTTTGACTGCTATCAGACAAGTGTGTTGTTCGAGCGAGTGTGTATGTTTTTGTTTTTTTTTGAGTGTGTGTAGATGTCATCTGTCAGTGTCTTTCTCCAAAATCAGACATCTAACAGAAAATCGCAGCGTGGCGCGCACACACTGTTTCACACAGAACTTCATCTCCAATCTTATAGTTCTTTGCCCCAAGGACTAAGCGTGTATGTTTGCACGTATAAGAGATTTCATGTGTGTGTATTTTGTTGTGCATGCACATACACTCTTGCATGTCTTTCTGTTTGTGGGTGTAAGAAAATAGATCTTGGTTCTGTCACGGCTGGGCCTGCAGGCATAAGAGGCCTTAACGGATGTCTCTCTCAGTGAAACACACACACACACACACACACACACACACACACACACACACACACACACACACACACACACACACACACACACACACACACACACACAAACAGGTCTCAGACCCTCTCCCTCCTGGACTTGCAGTGAGGAATACAGATTCAGGCTCCCTCTCTAGATAGTGATCAGCCTTGCCGTGGCTTCAGAAATGCTATCTTTACCGGGCGGCTGAATTGATAATACTCCCCCCTACGCATTTTATTACAAAGGCCCAGTTTGTAAAAAGGTAATCATTTACTGTTGCTACTATCTCCCCTGAGCCATACATCTTCTGTCTTCACAGGACAAAGTTCTCCCGCTGCTACTGCTGCTGTTTTTTTGTATTTTTTCTTCTTCTTTTTTTTTTTTTACTTTGCCACTGGATTTGCAGACCGCTACTTTTAGGTTTATCACCTTCTGCCGCTTCAGAGTTTTACACATATGACAACCCACCTGGTAGAATTCGATCTTTTCGTTAAATATATGTATTTTATGTAGATTTGTGTGGAAACTCAGTGTTTATATGTATGCGTGCATACAAGGGACAGAAAAGGCTGAAAATGACAGTGAATGAAGGACTAATCCCTTTGGGCACATAACGGAATCCAATACCAAGTACCAAAATCTCATCATTTCAATTATCATATTTATCATATTTATTCATTTTCTCCCAGCCAGGCTTAATGCTGTCTCTCTCTTCTCCTCCCTCTCCCTCTCTCACTGCTCCTTTCTATGTACATTAATCTATTTTTTCCCTCTATTGCTCTTTCCACTCGCGACATGTGAGCCTGCCAGTCACGATGACTGACAGCACTCAAGTGGCCTACGGAAAAGCAGCTCATTTTTTCTTTTGCTTTTTTTTCTTCTCTTTTAGTCAGACGATGTGCTGGTGATGCCGGGGCCTTATCAGGAAACCCAATTTATTGCCGTTTCTCTGGGCGAAAGGGGTTGCCACTCACATTGACTGACAGCTCTCAGATTTGCCGGCTGCAGTGTAGGGATTTCCTTTAAGTTGTTATGTTTTTTCTCTTTTTTCACACTGTCGGGGATTATTCTATCTCACATACACGTGCATACACACTTTACACACAGAGACATAGCAGATAGATCAGCCATGCTCCCTCTTCTCTTCACCGTGTTGTTTTCATCTGACCTTGGTGGTAATTTTGACTGACAGACGGCAATCTGCTGTCCCGCCCGCCACACAACAGGTCAAGTTCAGCCTTGTGAACATCTTTGTTTGTGTAACTGATTTATTCTTAAGAGAGGGTAAAGAAAATACCCTCACGTTATTCATGCTGGAATTGGAATTTCTCTCATGTTGTGTTTGTGAGCTCTCAAACATGTTTGTTTTCTTAGCAAAGAACATTAAACGGGGGAACGTGGACACATGGTTGAATTTCTGTTTTCTTCTCAGCTGTGTGTTTTACCATTTCCCTCAGAGTTTGTGCCTTTATATGCTTGCATGTGTGCAAGAGCACAAAAATGGGTTTGAAAACACATCTGTGTCTGTCATCATGTGTGAGTTTTTAGCATGTATGCAAGGGATGCCTGTGTATGTGTGTCTGCGGTTGTGTGTGTGTCAGCTCCCATAATGTTTGCGCTTGTGTGTGTCAAGTATGACCTCCGAATCCTAAGGCTTATCGTGGCGGTGTTCCACATTATTGATAGCGAGCAGAGATATCGACAGGCCAAGCGCCGGCAGCTTCCTGCAGCGCCGGCAAGCGGGATGGGACTTTGATATGACATATTGTGCGTCTCAGCACAAGCCATAAATAATTCTGACACGTTTTTGTATGCATGGGAAAGTCCTTGATTCAGCCTCCCATAAAAATAAACTTCTATTATGGAAGGTATTTGTCAAGTGGGTGCGTGATGGATGGCCCGGCGTTTACCCCATGGCAGGACGATGGGTTATGGATGCCCGCCGCCCCTTGCCGGGGGAGGAGTCGCACCCAGCAACGCTGACACCAGAGTAATTACTGCCCTCCTCGCCACGGCAACAGAGGGAGGGAAGTGGAGGGGGGGTGATGCTTTATGCACACACCTGCACCTCCATACAACCCTCCCTCCATATTGTCCTGTAACACCAGCGGTGTAAAATGACAAGGAAGATGAAAGCTGGAGGGACTGTGATGATTGGACACAAATGGATGGACAGATAAAGGGATGAATAGTTAGATTTGTACATCAGTTTATTGACTCATTGTTTTAGTTGTTTTACTTCTGATCTCTTGATTACTGTAAGAAAATGAGTCTGTGGTCATAATTTCCTGTCTGTCTTGCTGTCGGCAGTGTTAGCGGGGCTTTATTCACAATTTAAAAAATCATCTTGCTCCTACTTTTATCAAAGGTTAGTTAATTGTTTTGCTTTGTCTTATAGCTGAAATGATTAGTCAGTTAACTTGAAATGTAACAAACTAGCAGAACCAATGTGCAGGAGAAATAAGTGATGTTATAGCAAATAAAATACTAAACACTGTAAATTCAGGTTTATATTGTTTTCACAAATACAGGTTGTGCAGCTTGACCTGAAAAGTATCTGAAAAAAGTTCTTCAGCAGGGCTGAAGTGTTTCTAATGCACATCCATGTTGGCACTCTTATGAATATGTACGTGCATTTGTGTGTGCTAATGAGCACATGTGTGCATGTTTGTATGTCAATCTGTGGGCCAAGCAGGCAGATTGAGATGAGGCCTGGGTGCCATCTGAGGAAGAGGAGGAAGGTGGGCGTGGGGTAAGGAATGGGTGAGAGATGGGTGCTCTTCCTAACCGCTGTTACCCCTACTACCCTGCGTGGGATGTGCAGGTGGGGCAGGTGGTCAGAGAGGGGGCCACAGTGGCAGCTAGTCAGTGGGAGTGACACCTGTTCACCGCTGCCCACCCCCTTCACCCCTTTCCCTCCTTTCCATCCTCATCGCCTCCCTGCTTCTCCTCCTCCTTAGCAGGCAGAGTGGAGATGCAGCTCGTCACAGCAGGCTGGGGAGCAGTGAGTAGGACCAGTCCAGATGTTGGTACATGCGGGGAAGGAGGAGGGTTTTGTCAGAACGCAAACACAAACTCCAGACAATTACTGTAACATCAGCAGATTGCTCCGGTGCCACTAAGACTGCTGTTAAGTGAGATGATTGGTACAAGATGCTGTGTGTACATCGACTGGTATAAGCCACGCACATACACACACACAGTCTACAGAAACACAAGTGAACATGCACCTGGAGGACCTGTTTTCAATGCAGTTTGTATAGTTTGAAAAACACTAAGAGTTTTTGGATTTAGTTTTGGTAATTTTCAACCAAAGGTTTCTATTTTGAACAGCAGATGAAGTCTGCAAATAGAATTCTGTTATTATAAGGATTTACACCATCAAACACACCAGTCCTGCTTTTCTAACTGTAAGACTTGCACAACATTTAACAGGAGAAAATACAATGTTAGAACCCCATTTGATAATAATTTCAATGCAAACATTCAATGACACACAATAAGACTTCTGGATTTTCCCTCTCTTCATAAAAGCCCCCTATGGGTGACTTTGATTATTTTGATCCTTTTAAAGTTCTATTTGGAGGTAAATATGCTCGTAACCTCTTTCACAGGTTAACCCTCCACTATATCACTTGCATACAAATACAGACAATATTAAGAAATGCTTGTTTGCGTGGAATAGGCCTCGTTTAACATGGTAACTCTCTCCCAAGGTCCAGATAGGTAGACTGAAGCTGCTGTCGGCTGCTACAGATTGGGGGTCAGGGAGAGGAACAGGCCTCGGTCAATAGGCTTAGAAGACCATCAGGGACTATTGATTGTGGCGGACAGTGAGGCCAGCTCTGCACTAATTGTTTCTTTACTAGCCTGTGGCAAAGACAACAGTCACGGGCAGAGACTCATGAATCTTACATCTGTTTTGTTGCGAAAGCACCGGGAGTTAATAGCCTTTGATTACTGAGGGGTTTGTGTGTGTGTGTTTCTGAAGGTGTGTAGTTGTAAATGAGGCACATGTTAGACTGTGTGTGCAGGAGAAAATCAAGGATGTGGAAAATAATGGACAGATTTACTATATATTAAACATTCATTCAATTCTCAGTGTGATTAACTTCTGTTTCATATTCACTTTTTAATGCAAAAATTCAATATTAATATTCTGACTTCTTGTTTTGTGTAAAGCCCAGCATAGTAGCTGGTACAATTTGAATTATTTTTGCTTGTTTTTAATACAAATAAATTGTTTTATTCAGGCATGAATTAGTATTGTGATCTCACTCGTAGTGTTGCCAATAATAGCCAGTGGGAGCAGTTGTGATGCCAGCGTAAATATGTATTTAATATGACAGCTTTGCATTTTCAGACTGCACTGTATATAGAGTCTATATACATTCAGTTGAATAGTGATGCTGTGAAGTAATGTCTGTCCAAAAACAGACTGAATGAATATACAAACATGTTGTCTTCGTGTTGTGATCCTGAATGTTTTAAGGAAAAATGGATACCGGTTTTAAAGATGGCACTTTATTGGTTCCTATTGGTCATATATGCCACAAGGTCCCAGCAGGTTTCCTCATGCTTACATGCTTTTTTGGGCTCTCTGCACATTCATACTAGAGTCCTACTCTAGCTGAGCTTTTACTTTTGCTATCAAAGTTGTGTTCACTTCCTGTTGGCTGTCCACACACGTGAATAAAATAAAGCAAAATTCCTACAGCTCTTCTAGAGTTTCCAAATGATATTGGGCAAAAAAAAAAGTGAAATATGGTAATAAAAATGTCCTTTCAGGGCTCAGAAGCTTGGAAAACATATTATGGTTTTTCAGCTACTGGTGTGTAAGATCAGTAATCTATAAGTTAGTGTGCTTCACGTAGTAATCCTTAAATTCAGAGTGCCTCTACCAACACTTTGTCCAAATACCTTGCCTGCCACCATTCACATGAGACATCTTCTGTCAGGACTACATTTCCCATACATCCTGCTGCATGACTTCTAGTTGGAAGAAGTAAAATGTTTAAATTTCCTGGAATGAAAGCGTCTTTCTACAATTGTGTCCAAATAGTGTATAATCATAGTGATTCTGAGTCATTAGCCTTACTATTAAGTGCTTTACCTGAAGTCCTTTTTCCACACATCAGTCTGAGTCACTAACATTTAATATAGGTCACTATTCATTTGCTAGTTCAATTTACTCCAGCAGAGTTTACCTTGGCTGAGCATTTACACTATGATACAAATAGTTTTTCTGCTCACCCACACAGCCTCGCTGCTTGATTTCTCTCCAGCCAGTATCAGTTTTACTGGTGTTGTGGATCTTGTCAGGGTTTCAGAGGGCAGTGTCCCTTTACAGGAGTCATATCTGCTATTCTAACCCCGCTGCAGTGGCCAAGCTGAATACAACTGCGTGCGGATTGTTTATTGCATACAGCAGCAGAGTTTGTTTGTGGCCGGCTGTCAGAGCGGCCGGCCTGTTGTGATGAAAGACACTTGGACCTTCCCATCCATTTCACATTTGCTCCAATCAATTATTCAACAGGACAGCCAATTAAAAATGAGGGAGAGCGGTCAGGGCCTCGCCCCCCAAAGGCCGCCACTAGACAACTCTCTCCGTGAATAATTGGTGCAATTAATTTAGCATTGAGCAATAAAGGAGTTCTCACTCTCTTCTCTGCCTCTCTCTCTGGCTCCCTATATACCGCAGAACCTCTCAACACACCAGTCATTACAGACACACATCACAACAACACACACACTGCAGCAGTAATAATAGTAGGACATTCAGGAGCTGTTGTACATCATTCAAGGATGCAGGTGAGGCCAGAGCTTGCAATTGCAATTTGCCCTCCTTTTTATTGAAAGCAGTCGTTAATTCTTGCATGCAATGTAATAAATCTCTCCAAGATCATTTTAGTGAGTCGACGGTATTAAATAAAGAGCATTTTTACAAGAATCAAGAGCTATAAAACTGAAAAAAAAAACCACACGTTTTGATTGTATTTGTGGATATTTGCTTTATAATGATCACCAGTTGGAGGTAACGCTTTGTCTAGCTTGTTATTTCCCAGCTATACAAATGTGCACAAAACAAAAACACGGCTCTGTCAGCTTGGATACACACACAAAATCCTGGAACGCAGAGGGAGAAAATCTGAGCTAAGATTCAGGAATATTGGTGTGACCATAAATTATTGCCATACCAAGGAATTATTCCATTTACTTGATTCTATACATTTCTGGCTGTTATTGTCCCTTATCTGCAATTATGGTTAATTTGCAGCTGCCCTTGCGAGATGGTGCCTGTACTAGTAATGGCACACACACACACACACACACACACACACACACACACACACACACACACACACACACACACACACACACACACACACACACACACACACACACACACACACACACTCAGGAGGAGGGTAATAGTGACAGCTAAATTCCACAACAGCTTTGATTTATTCAATCACAACAGAAATATTATGATGGACCAAACACCCTCCCTTCTTCTTCTTCTTCTTCTTCTCCTTCTCCTTTTCCTTTCTGCCCTCCTCCTCCCCTCCCTCCCTCCTTCCTCCCTCCTCTATCATCCTCTCTTTATTGATCAATCTCTAACTCCCAGATACCCCCACTCTCTTGTCCTCCGCCACCCACCTCCACCAGGGACCCCCACCCCTCCACCCACCTCTTTTGATAGCCAGATTGACAGTTGAGTAATTTCACTGTCAGTGCTGACTGACGCATGGTAATGGGAAGACGTTTCAGGGCGGCATTACAACACAAAATAATTTCCAATTTACCGCTCATCAAAAGCACTCACCAAAAAAAAGAAAGAGAAAGAGCAGGGGAGGGCTGGGGGAGAGAGAGGGGGAGAGAGAGACAGAGAAAGAAAAGGCTGGGAGGAGGTGAGGGGAAACACAACAGTGGATTTATGGCTTCAATTACTGATATTTCACATTTAGTTTAAAGCGACATGTTTTTGTAATGTGACAGGCTTCACTGGATTTGAAAACCTCTTCAGACCTCTCCACTCTACTCTTCTTGTTTTTTTCCCCTCCATTTTCTCTCCCTTCTTGCTGTAGAGATAATGAAAGGGCGAATCCAGGGGGTGTTGTGGAGGAGGGAGAGGTTGAGGAAGAGAGTGATAGCTGTGACTCCTGAGCCTCTTTAGAGAAGCCAAAGAAGGGAAAAGACAAGGCCTGAAGCTTTGATGTAGATGGATTTGACTGCAACTCGCCCCATCATTCACTGTGCAGGCCTCAATCTCTCCCCTACCTGTCACTGGCAGGATTTACAGCTGCACTTCACTCATCACTGATGGACTTAAACTTTCCCATGATGATCATTGGTGGGCTTTAATTGTTTTTCTACTCACACACATAGAAACTACTCAACATGTTCATGCCTACAGTTTGATATTCCACAGGTGCAAGTGTTTTCCAGTGGGGTTTCATTGTATCATCAGAGGATTTATACTAATGGTTGTTGTACTGAAGGGAAGTGGACTCTTCTTTTTGTATGTAACTGAATAAAGGCATTCATGTTAGCTTGGTGGTTAGTGGAAAGTATAGTAAGTTTGCTTTTAGATGCACTGTTGAAATCCTTGGCTATACTCCTTAGGACACAAACGGTAATAGTTGTGGACACCATGGAAGCATAGCTATCCTAGTTCCTTGTCCTCTGGGAGAACTTAGTTCCATACATGTGCACTAGATAAGTAACTGTGTGTTCAGACATACTACTGCTAGCATTCTATCCACATGTAGGCAAACTTTGAGACTCTCGTGAACTTCGGCAAATGACAACATTTACGTCTCTTGGACCCCAGTAGACACTCACATACTTCTGGATGTGGAAAATAAAACACCGGCCTGAGGTATAATGGATTATTCCTTAGAGCCTGACAAACGCACTTTGCACCTAAATTCACTTTTTTTCTCCTCAGTTAAATGCTTTCGAGGTCTTTATTGCCGCAAGGTGGAGAACATATCAAATTAAACTCCACGACTTGACCTTTCCAACATTTTAGTTGCTTGCCTGTGTGACGAAGTGTTGATAATAAAAAAAATAATCTTGAATTTATGTCAAATTCAATTGTAGTTACATCCTGCATACAACTCTGCATCTGGTACTCTTGTTTGCATCACTCATGAACTGGTCATTGCATATATATGTTAAAATGTAGACATGTTAATATCAATGCAATGCAATCTTTGCATGTTAATATCACAAGTAAAAACACCTTTGTAATTATACGTGTTAGGTTACATATTTGGAGTGTGTTGAAGTAATAGCATTATGACGACAGTTCAAACTTCTACAAATTAAAATCTTTACTAATGTCTTCACCCATTTTCAGACCCTTGCTTCCCAATCGAAGAAACCAAAAAGTCCTTATTGTTTCATAAAGTAGGTCCTCCACATGTCAAAATAAACAGCAGAACTCGCCAAAGGTGTTTCTCTGTAAAGTCCAGCTTTGAAATTACAGCAAAGTTCTGCAGACTTTACATTCCTCTTTGTATGGAAAATGAACACAAAATCATGAATTTGCTTTAGATTGCAATGACCTAAAAGTTGTGTTTAGAAGAGGAGAGCAGCTCACCTGTGCCCAATGCAGTAGTCTTTGGGAGCCCATTGTTTTGGGAGTAGCAGTGGGAAACCTTTCACTGGTTTCCCATCTTTAGAAGTAGGCTGTTGCATGTTAACACTTGAGTAAATAAATTCAGGGCATTTTTTTTCCCCATTAGGTACTAAGCACTTATTTTTTTCCCAATTTCTAAGTAACAGAGTATCTCACATCATGGTTCGGATATTGCCAGATTGCAGACAATCTCTCCTATTGCAGGCACTTTGTGATAAGATGGATGTCGAAAAAAAAAAAGTCCCTTGATATAAAAGCTACAATGAAAAATCCATCCATTCATCCATTCTCTGTACACCGCTTTATCCTCATTAGGGTCGCGGGGGTTGCTGGAGCCTATCCCAGCTGACTCGGGCGAAGGCAGGGGACACCCTGGACAGGTCGCCAGTCTGTTGCAAGGCTACATTTACAGACAAACATTCACACTCACATTCACACCTACGAGCAATTTAGAGTCATCAGTTAACCTCAGCATATTTTTGGACTGTGGGAGGAAGCCAGAGTACCCGGAGAAAACCCACACATGCACAGGGAGAACATGCAAACTCCATGCAGAAAGATCCCAGGCCCAGAAAGTGCTAACCACTACGCCACTGTGCAGCCCACAATGAAAAATCAGGAAGTATTATTATATCAAATGGATCTGGATTGGTTAGACTGATTTGAAAAAGATGAGATAGAGTATTTAGGGCTAGCCCTTGAAATGACAAGATAACCTAAAAGTAAAGTAGTAAAATCGCCCTGAAATAGCTTGGTGCTCATAGGGTTACCTGTGCTCAGACTCCACCCATGTGTTACCAAAGTAAATTTTAAAAAAAATATTTTGGTAACTGATCCAGGTTCCAACTGTATTGGTGGGCCAGCCTTTAAAACATTACTTCACCCTCATTTTTATCACCGAGTCAGTTAAGAGTCTGTCTAAGCTTAGTTGTTGAACCCTGTTCTTTAAAATAAACATGGTAATTTAGGGGTCATGTGATGCTGGAAAACCAGCTTTTATCAGGACCATTGTGGAATTTGCGTTTGAAGCTGCCGTGTGAATGCTGCCTCGCTTCCCCAGCTGTCTGTCCTCTTCCATTCAGCTCATCAGTGTTTCTCACTCAGCCGCTGTGCTCCTGCTCTCACCTGTGTGCCCTTCTGCTGCCTGCATATGTATATGGATATCTGTGTGCATATCGCAACCTGCCCTCCACCCAGCTGTTAGTAGTGTCACTGCCGAGATTGATAAGTTGATTCTAAAAGCTCTTTGTTTGAGGAGCCTCCTGGAGTGAGAGAAAAACACCACCTGCTTGTTACAGCAATATGAGAACACACACATGCATATACTGTACACACATGCTGTTCCGTGCAGAAACTCAGCCAACGTTTCAAAGTGCAGGAGGGATTCAAATCAAATGTAGCAGCAGCCAGCAATTTAGTATGAGATCAAAATATGAGTTGTAACCATTGAAATAGCCCGCTTTTGTTTATTTACACGATGATAAGCATCAAATATCATAATATTATCAGACACAAGTGTTCTTGTGGTTGAAAAGTTAATGTGCTAAAACTGGGTTAAGGACATTGAATTCAAATAGTCAAAATAAAGCATACGTCATTTAATTCTTTAAGACAATTATTACCATCAACCTAAAATATACACTGTTAAATAATTATTTACTATTCATCAGGGTACAGGAGGGGATGTATTACACACTCATTTTCCACAACAAACTAATCTAAAGCTGTTGCTACCTCCGCTGCATATCTTTGCTGCTAGATTATACATACAGATGATGGTGCAGCTACAAAGCCGCAGAGTATCTATGCAGATAAGGATAAGTATATGTGCAAAAGACAGTTAGCTGATATACCTGTTACTGTGCATGCTTGTGTTACTGAATTTCAGTGTTTCTAGCAGTGCAGGGGTAGATGGAAGTGTTCAGGTACCACTTTTTATTTGAAGCAACTCCTAGCTGAGTTTGCTGCAACTAAGTAAAGAAATGTACATGTAACAATGCAGAAGAAATCCAAGGAAAAATCAATGAGTGATTATACCTAAAGGCCTCATAATTGATCATGCTGGTAGTTAAACTACACTCTCTTCAGCACCATTTGATAAATAAAAAACTAATGTAATGGGAAATCCTCTCCTGTGCATTTCTTTCATTTTATTCCCAAAGACAACCAATAAATCATATTTAATTTTTATATCTTTCAGTCCAAGTGAAGACCTCACTTTTGCTACAGTGTGTGGAAGTTTAATGTTAGTTTCCAGATAGGATTTCCTGTCTCCCCTCAGGAAAGTCCAAAATGGGAGAATTGGAGTAGAGTATGTATCAGGTTGTTCTTCCTTTAGCTCCTGCTTTGCTCACAGTGACATGCAGCGTGTGGTCCATTGAGATGGCATCTTTTATCCCCAGTGGAGTTGCCTTTTTTTTTTTTTCCACAGAGAGCGTTTCCACTTCAGCCACACTGCAGAAGACCACACACACACACACACACACACACACACACACACACACACACACACACACACACACACACACACACACACACACACTGAGGCGCATAAAGACACGGTCGCTCGTCAGTCTGTTAGTCTTCACATATGACGTTGCCAGCAGCTGTTACTGTATGTTCAGCACACTTTATAAATCTGCATATGTCTGTGCATATGAGTGTGTTACTATATGAGTGTGTGCGTGTACGTTGATGCCACATGCCTCTTTCCCTAGATACAGCTTCATATCAGCACCAGAAAGCCAAGGAACAGAGCCAAGAGACTAACAGTCACCTGCTGTACACTGCAGTCAGCACACACACCATTTACACAAGCGCTCAGTAACAGAGGAAAAACAAGATACCTACCAGAGAGGAATAGGGTTTTAAAAAAAAGGAAAATAAAAAAGAAAATGTAGAAAGGTTTTTATGCATGCATGTGTGATTCCATATGGTTTTTTCTAGTTCTGGACCGTGACACTTTATCCGTCCTCTATTAGAATCCCTGAATCCAAACTTGTGGTATTCAATCATTTTGATTAAAAGCCGCGGTCTCTAACAGAAGTGTTGGGAGTGGAGCTGTACGGCGGCCTGCCACGTTTGAGAATTCATATATTTTCATAAACTTTTAACAATGTCAATGAGACACGTCTTCAATCTTTGGCCGCACGACGGTGGGGCATTCAATCTTTCTTTAGCTTTTCGACAGAAAATTTGAATACGAGTGCAGTGTTATTAATGTGACAGTTCATATGGGGGGCTTCATGGGGGGATTTGTGAGGGGGTTTTTTATTAGTTTTGGAGACACTTGAAGCAGAGAGAAAAGGAAGGGGAAGAAACACGCTCTGTTAGGTCAAATACAGCTGGAGGGGCCTTTCTCCACATTCCCAGCTAGCAGTGACGTTAACATTTTAATTTTGCACGCCCAATTAACAGCACTAACTAACCAGGGACATTAATTTCTGCTGCGGCTTCTATATTAGAGAACCAAATGCATTTTTTGTCCTGTTGTGAATCTCTTATTTATTTATCATTTTGCTTTGCGCCCCCCATTCTCCTCAATTTGTTTTATTGAATTGCAGTCAAATCAATATCGCTGTAATGCAGATTTATTCAGAGCCATACCTATCTGTGCTCTGTCTCTGCTCTAAGGGGCTGGTTGAGGGATTTATCAGTATATTGTGCAATCAAGACAATTCCTCCTGGCACTACAGTGGGTAACCTAAACTAACTCTAATCCTTTTAATAAGGAATAAAAAATTATTAAGATGTATTTTTTTCTCTTTTTGAATTATTTCTGATGTACAGGTTTACTTGAAAGTGACCCTTGTGGGTGATTAAAGCAGGATGACTTTGAGTGTATCATATTTGGATTGATAGGTTAAATTTAGCCTGATGCAGTACAGTGCATCTGATTGCCCTTGATGCCGTAAAGAGCAAACCCTGGCTAATATGAAATGGTTTGTCAATGCCACCATCAATGTGTACATCTTAAAAGAACGCACGCTGGCTACATAATCCATAACAGCAGGTTGGGTAGAGCAGCGCAGCACTGTATTGAGTGTCTGTTGTCTTTGACACATCTTTGGTGTCATGGGTGGTGCCATACAGGCGCCGGAGGAACAGGCCAGTCCCCATTCATATAGCTTTTATTACCATTCTCTGGTTACATGCCGTAATAACACAGAGCGTTTTATCAGCATTAACTTCACTGGTGTAGATATCCATCTGTCAATATGCAAACTCTTCCTATTGACCATATGTATGGGATGTCTATGTGTTTGTTTTGTTGCATGTGTGTACATACCCCTGTGTGTACAAGGCTATTTGGTTGTATACATGTTACTCTATTGAGATTTAAAAAATCTGATACCAAGATGATAGAATAGATGCTTGTATGGAATCTGAAATGCAAAAAAACACTAAAGTCCAACTAAAGGATAAAAGCATCCACTTTTCCAAAAGATATTCCATTCCCTGTCCTTAAAATCTCAGATAGATGTTCAACTGGGTTGTTTTTTGGTGAGATTTGATTCACATGATTTCCATACTTAATAAACCATTCAGTAACCCCTCGTAGCTCCATGGGTGGGGGCACTGCCATCCTTTAAGAGACAACTCTCATTGGGACAGAAATTCTTCATCATAGGATAAACGGGGTCACTCAGAACAACTTTGTATTGAGTTACAGTGACCCTTCTCTCTAAGGGGACAAGTGGACCCAAACCATACCAGCAAAATGCCCCCTCACAGTGTAACACTGTTTCTCTTGGTGAATGCCACACATGCACTTGTGGGAATATAGTGAAGGGTTACTCATCTGACCATATCACTATTCTCTACATTTTTGTATACCTGTGTGTATGGCATCACTGAACTCTAAAATTTGTGCTCTGTTGTGGCTGATACTGTCTGATCACATCCTGCACTGAGATTCTCGGTCACAGGGCAGCTTTTCTGTTGTTCTTTGCACGTCCCACTCACGCTTCACAGTCATCAGATGCGCCCTGTCAAACCCTAGTTTACAAACCTATTGTTCATGTCTTTCACACTTTAGTCATTGTTCTAAATGAAACACTGACCAGTTCTCTGTGTGACTGAAGCTCCTGCCATCCGTGCCCCAATGATGAACTCTCTGTTAAAGCTCGTGTCCGGTGTTTCCGTTTGTTTTCAATTTATGTATCATTGTTTAACAAAGCTTAAATGTGTTCGTCTAGTTCGATACTATAATATAATGTTAGTATGACGCGATATGAAAATTTATTCATGAGCTCCGCCTTCCTCTCATAGACCCCCATGTTATTCCAAAAAGCGCTGGTCGCTGCCGACCAATCAAGTTCGAGCTTCAGCTTTGTCATGCTGTCAATCAACGGTTACGCGCACAGCAAGCAAGCCCATGCAGAGGTGGGCGAGCTACGCACTACGCAACCGTGCGCACATTTGCTTTGCTTGTGGAGGAGAGAGCATCAGGGATCAGCAACTTCCAGAAAAGTTACCAATCCCACGGCTTGTCAGGCCAAGAGACTGCAGGACGTTTTTTGGCTCGGGGTGCTCGCGTCGCTCCCCGACCACGGCCTCCATAGCCCGCCTGACGGCTTCGTTTAGATGCCCGACCTCTGGAGGAAGATGTTGGGGCGTCTGGGACATACTCTTCGTCAGAGGAGTCATGCAATTCTGAACTCTAGATAGAAATAAATAAACAATGTAACACATATACACGCGTAAATGCACTAAGTTTGATAAACAACGTCATCGAGAGGGATACACGAGTGTAATCACATACTGAAACTTTACTCGTTCGTCCTAGCAGATTTATGTTATTTTGGTATTAGGACAAGTTAGACTCAATACAGAATTCTAATGTAATTCCTTTATTATTTACTAAATGTACTAAATGTAGAAGAGTGGAAAACAGCAAAATAGGCAAGATGCTGCAGCACTCCGGGCACTCCTCTCGCGCGTGCACAAATAAAGGGGCGAAATCAGAGGGTGGGTGGAACCAACAGTGTTTTGGGAGACACTGCGATTCAAACTCCGGACACGAGCTTTAAGGTCACTTGGATCTTTCCCTCGTGCAATTTTGGTACAAAATCAAAATCAACTGCCTCCTCGGTATTTTTCTACATCCCACAGATGTGATTGAATGTTCACTGTTTCATTGCACCATGAAGTGCTCCAGTGGGGAGGCATCAGCAAATTGTTTTTCTACATGCATTTATTCTCGTATTTCCTTTAAAATCTCCCTGTAGTGAAAGTTTTGGGTTTTTTTTTTACCTTGTTAATATGTCCATATGGTGTTTTTTCATGCCATGCTAGAGGACACATCATGAGCACACTAAGCAGCCAACACTACGGGTCAGCATTTCCACTGTTAAAGTGCAATGTGTAGATAGCGTCAAAAACATGGAATTAGACTTCCAGAATTCCAATATAACAAATCTAAGAAACCAATCCTATCAACTGGCAGGGTTGAGCTTCTATATCATTATTCTTTGTTACAATCAGTTTCCAGTTTAAACACATATTGCCAAATTACTTCAGTATTACAACTTGCTGTGTGTTACATCAAAGTCATTTTGAGGCATGAAGGGATTCTTTTCATGGGATAAGTATTTTATGTTACTTTGGTACATGTGTATAAGGTTTTAGAAGTTTCATCAATAAACGGGGAGGGAGTCTAATTTTTAAAACTTCTTTATATCTGACATTTCTGCAACCATTCAATTCACTTAAACAGATATGAATGAAATGAGGTGTGTGGTCCTTTTAAAAGAACAGCTGCATTTCTTTTGTTCAGCTATGGTGATCTTTGACACGTAGATGTGCACCAGTGAACTGTAGCAAATCTTCAGGCTACCGGAAACAAAACAGTGGAAGCTATTATAGGGTGCAAATCTCTGTTGCAAATGCTGTTTTAACTAGAAAAGCACTCGGAGAGTGCAGACCTCCGCCAGGTCATCTGTTTGTGATGATGGCTGCCATCTCTCACAATTGTACAGAGTCCTTCAAAAAATCCTGGATCCAGACGGTGATCCAGATCACCTCCAAAATCTAATCGATTGTTACTTTTGGTCTTCCGGACATTCTGTAAAAATTTGGTGAAAATCTGTCCATGACTTTTTGAGTTATTCTGTTAACAGACAAACAGACAGACAGACAGACAGACAGACAAACAAACTCCAATGATTACATAACCTCCTGGCGGAGGTAAAAATCCTCTGTGAGAGTAAATTTTTCCCAAAAACAATTAAGTTATAATGAGTAAAAATAAGTTTCGTTCCAGATACATTTTGCTATGCCACCTTTGCAGCAACACTGTTCCTGGGGGAAAAAAATGTTTGACTTAAATATTTTAATATTCAACTTTAAATCCTGTGAGCATCATATTGTTCCATTAACCTCATGTAAATTGGGATTGAGGCAAAAATCTGAAATAGGGACATCTCAGACCCGAAACAATGGCATGGCAGCACCAATAGAAGTTCCTGAGAGAGTATGTCTTTTTGTGATTTTGGTGAACTGACCCTTTAAAGGTTCATTCTTCCATGTAAACAAGTAGACTGCATTATTACCGTTATCTTACTGAAGGCCTCTGTTTTTGTTACAAGGCCAGGATCAACCCAGCATATTTTCACCTGGCTTCACCTGAGCATTACATGTTTTTTTCCTTAGTAGTGTGTTGTGTGCATGTTCCAGTTAGTTGCACACTTACTTGCACACAGGCTGTGTTATGTTTTATTTTTTTTGACTTGCGGACCCTCCCCTGCTCTGAGCTTAGTTTCTCCCAGCCTCTGCTGCGTATCACTGGCCTCTTGTCAGGAGAATGGATGGAGTCCGTCCCCCCCAGTGAAAACCTGGCCAGACACCGAGTGCTAACCCACTGGATAACAGATAGACACAGACACCCCACATCCCTTTTGGGGATTTGAGAGGGGGGTTCGGAGTCTGTCGGTGTGTGTTGTGTCCGTGTGCATGCTGTGTGTGTGTGTGTGTGATCTGAGAGCAATCCCATGGTCGTTTGTAACCCTGGCACTCTCATAGCACCTGCTGCCCAACCCAGGCAGCCTAGTAATGATGCAGACTGATGATGTTAATAAGAAGAGGTGCCCCCCTCGGCTACACGGCTCAGGTACGACACACACTTACCACACACACATACACAAATGTACATGCAAAAAGATGCACATAAAGCCAGCTAAGTGTACATTTTAACACCCTGCAACATTCTGAAATCGCGTGGTTCATCCACGGACACGTACAGCGCAGTACATCTACAATTCTTCAGGAAGCCGCTGTTTCGTTTGTTCAAGGTGGGAAGCGGCTGAGCTGAGAAACACTACCTCCCTATCTGTACAGAGATACGGAAATAATAATGGAAATAAAATTGTGCCGGTGCGTGTGGTGAAAATCTTTCTGCTGGAAGGAAGAAAAGGGAATTATCACATATAGTGATGTCTTCATGCATGTAGCAGTACTTTTTTATTTAAGAGATAAACATCAGTAATTGGTGGTTGATGTACAGTTCCAGGCTGCATTCACTCCAGGTACATATATACAATGGTTCTCTTTTAATCTGTGTGTGTGCTGTGGTTTCACAGGATTGGAATGTTTGTTTGTGGTCTCGAGAGCTTAATCTCTTCTCTCAGTCATGGTGGTACTGTGTGGTAAAAGCTGGCTGGAGCCTTCCTAGTACAGGTTGGTAGTTACTTTATGTCTCCCTCTGCGGTGTCTTTGTTTTTTTTTTTTATTTTGCCTCACAATCCGGAAGAATTGATGGAGTCACTGTGTTTATTCCGGCAATGTCAGCACAGCACACACACACACTCCTCTTTCTCCCTCTCTTCCTCTGTCTCTCCCTCTCCTCCTCTCTCACGAGGTAAACATATTTTGCAGAAAAGCTGACGGAGAGCTTGTTTTAACAACCTCAAGGTCAGCAAGTCAAAGCCGGCAGTCGTCACGCCACCCTCGCTGTGTGTCGTTGGCCTCTGTGTTTGTGCGCGTGCGTGTGCATGTGTGCGTTACAACGGTATGGCATCTCCATGGCAGATTTATACCTCACTGTGCACCTTCAATAATTCAATAACAGTGCTTGTGTCTCCTCCCCAGCTTTCACTGTCATTATAGAACAGGGCTAAATGCCACCAGGCCTGGTCCATCTCTCCATCGGTGTCTCTTTACTGCAGAGCCAGAGCACACACTATGTGCCCACACACACACACAAACACTCATTCTGGTGTGCTCCTCTGCTGCCCCACTTTCAGTCGAGCTCCCACAGCTTAGCAGGCTGTCTCCTGTTGCAAACGTTTGCTAAAAGCCTGCAATATTTGTCATATTAGTAAACCTGTTAATTTCCAGCCACAACATTAATTTTAATCAGACACAGCTCTTCTGTGCTCTGCATTGACCACAATTGCATTTGGGCCGCGATGAGCATCAAAATCAGTCAGTTCCACTGTTCCCTCACCTCTTTTATGGCCTGTCAATGCCTCCTCCCTGCGGTGTGAGGCTGTTTTAACCCTCCTGACCTGTCTCCTAGCCCTGCTTAGCTGTATTCTGGACATCCGTGACTCCTCTGGTATTACGGAGCTCCTTCAATCTCTCCCATCGATCCAGCTCCCCCTCTGTTGCTATGTGCTTCAACCTCTCTCTGACCCATCCTCTACTGCCTCATAGTCTTGTCTAGTAATGTGCCCCCGTGCAAGGCCCTCCCCATGCACGTGTCTTTGTGTGTGTATGTGCACGCATGGGTGTGTTCGCCACTGACCTGAGTGATGAGTGGTGACCCTCTGGCTGGCGCCTGGCGTCCTCCTCACTCCTATTGATTAGATCTGAGGTTTCATACAGTAGCCGCTTCACGTGACTCTGTCATTTACTGTCTCTCCACTGTCTCCGACCTGTCTTGCACACACACACAAAGATTCATTCAGTCACTTATGAAGTATGTGTGTAAGTGATGAGCTTGTTCTCGTCTGCACTAATGAATGCGAAAGAGGTTAAAGTGCTAGATTCCATATTGCATGTATGAACATACACAGGCATCCAGGAAAATGAGTTTAATTAAGAGACAACAGATGCAGCATGCTAACTGCTTGTATCATTTAGCTTATAGCTACAGAGTGAGTCAGCAACAGAATGAAGTGTGAGTGAGGGATCAGAGAAAAAACAAGGATACAGCTGTCGATGTTAATATACATCTTAGAATTTGATTTGATTTGATGGAGTGCGATTTGCGAGTCTTTCATTTCTCATCATGCCAGGTCGTTTCCTGCCCTCACAGACTTTGGTAAACAGCGTCCTGAGAAAAACTAGGCCTTTATGTCTGTGTGTGAGTGTGTGTGCGTGCCTCTTCTACTCAGTCTTTGCCACAGTAATGCTCAGGTTAAGTGTAGTTGCAGGCTATTATACATCATTAGGGTAAGTAAGGCTCAGGCAGCGCGGCAAGAGAAATGGACTCTTTCAGATGCTTCATTCCTCACCGGCCATGGCTGAAATAAGACCTGACGTCACACATGCACCCACATATACTCACGTGCTTGTATACAGGCACAAACTGCTACATATTGAAAGCAGCTACTCACTTATCCAGTCAGTCAGTCGCAAATCACCCTGTCAATCAGGTGGTTTTTATAGATGCTAAAGCCTCCTGATTGCTGCTAGTCACTCAGTCCTGCCTGCCACTCGCCTGCCACTGCGGAAATTAAAGCATTCTTAATGGATGGATGTGAGTGTTTTATTATGTTCTCACATTTTATGATACATGTTAACACCAGCCACGCCGGACTTGGAGTGTTGTAATTTCTTCTAACCACATCAATTAGAGTCAGGCTAGTAGATGGGCTAGATATTGGCCTTTTATTAAAATTAGAGATTAGACATCCAGTATTATAGATAGGATGCAATTCCTTTCTGTTTTATTGTAGAAGTGATTAATAATCAATTTATTCTGAGAAGATATTTTTGTTGTCATTTTTAGATTATATCTTGCTCAAGAGTTTTAATCTCAACTGTTGGTTGTAATCAAAGAAAATGAACCTGCACAAATATTAGTATTTTTTAAGTATCAGCATCAACCCCCCAAAGCCCCTGTCAGTCAAATCTTGGCAGATGCCATGCATTGAGCTTCAGAAAGCTCAGACTGGTTATCTTTACTTCATGTTTAGTTCTAGGCTGCAATCAAGTGGAAAGAGCAAAATGTCCTTCGTTTTCTCTCTTTGTAATTGTGTTTCCTATGCAGAGGGGTACAGCGGTGTCCTCTGCCCAGCCAATGGACCTCCAGCTGGGTTTAAAGACAGAGGCCGTCTGGGTGGCAGAGCCACAGGAACTTGGAGGTGATAGATGAAGGAGGGCAGGAAAAAGACTAATTGTTCTCATTACAGAACAAATAAAAATCAATACCTTTCAAAGCAAGGGGGAGGTGGTAGTGGTCTTGAAGGGCACTGTACTTATTGCATAGGAGTGGATTTTGTTGGAATTACAAGCAGTGGCGAAGGAGCAGTGGAACCGATCACATTTGAATGCTAATTCCGATAAAGGACAGTAAGATTAATAGATGTGGCGATCCAGCGTTGGTCCTTCCCCACATAGAGGCAGTGGGGGTGTTGGAGATTGAAGTTTTAAATGCAATTAAATGAGAAAACACACGGTAAAAAAAAGGGGGAGATATTTCCCCAATTTTTTCAAATTAAAGCAGGAAATTTCATTACCAGGGGAGCATATTTTACACAGGCAATTACAAGGTTAATACATCTTCAACATCCCCCCTTAAAGTCCTCATATATTTGTTCAGGGATTTTGTTCTTGTGTTTTAGTTTAATTGGCTATACAGAGGCTATGCAGAAGGTCTGTGCAGAAAACACACAAACATATACACTAATGCACATGTACACACACACACACACACACACACACCTACACACATACTATGTTTTTCTATCTTTGTGGGGGCTTACCATTGACTCCCATTCATATCTAACCCCTAACCCTAACCTTAACCCTAACCTTAACCAAACCCTAACCCTAACCAAAACAATGCCTAACCCTAAAGAAACGTTTTTGCACTTTTACTTTTTTCAATAACAACAACATGGCCAAGAAAACACTGTTTAAACTTGTGGGGCCCAAAAGATGTCCCCACAAGTGACATAGTTTTCGGATTTCCTACAGTTGTGAGGACATTTTGTCCCCACAATGTAGCAAATGCTAAAACACACACACACACACACACACACACACACACACACACACACAAATGCAATAGATTCTTTACATCCTTGGAGATTTAGTCTTAACCTTGTAATTTTAACGTAACAACTATTCTGATTACCTTTTTAACTGTTGACCCTAAAGTCAGACAAGCAGCCAAATTGTTCATAAAAGCCAAAATGTCCTCACAAGCATAGTGGAGAACAACCATGAGCTGAACCAACACCCTTACACACACACCATTTCAGCATAGAGAGCTCCAGCAGCGTACTGACAGCAGAATGTGTGTGTGTTGCTCAAACAAGTGGCTTCCGTCTGGTTTCTCTCTGTCACAGATGACAACACTGTGTGCATGTATTCCTGTATGCACGTGCAGACATATGTACTGTATGAGCATGCTAATGTGGGAATGTACAACAGCTCTCACTCACAAGTTCAGTTTGACCCACAGCATACATATTAAGTAATGGGAACAGCGCAACAATGCTCATAAACATCATTTCAATTGATTTATGATAAAATGAACATGTAAAGTTGTCAAACAAACTTTTCAAGCACTTTATTAAGCTTAATAAGATCCTACATAAGAAACTGTCAGCATCCAATTTAATGAAAAATATTTTTTTGCAAGTTTAAAACACTAAACTGGTTTGTACCACAACATTACGATGCCAGTCTCCTCAGAGTTTCCTCCCTGTCAGGTTGTTTTCCTCTGATTTAGCCTGTCTTACATCCATAGAGACAGCACACTGTATGATAGAAATTCAACAGTGAAGCAAATTGGCAGAGCCACAGAGGGCGGATCGACAGCAAGAAGACAAGCTGGGAAGGAGGCGGAGAGCAGAGGAGGCAGTGTGAAAGATAGAGCAGGAGAGAGATGGAGATGATGATGGAGGGAGAGAGAGGCTGTGGTGGTTTATATAACATCTCCAGGATGGTCTTTGGCATGCGTCAGGGGGCTGAGCCATCAATCACTCCATCTGTGTAAAATCACGAGCTGACTCCAATATTGCTAAATATTTATACTGTCACATACACACAGGCGTGTAGATGAAAAGAGCCATTCATTAGGGCCTTCTCAGGCCTGTCAGCCTGGAGATGGAGATTAGAGAAGCAACCTCCCACTGCGCCTGCCTCTCCTCTCACCGAGCTCCTCAGCCCTATATATAGTGCCATCAGGACGATAAATATCTCCAGCATGCCTCTGTTAGGTAAATACCCAGTAAATATGGCAGTGAGGATCGGGGACTAAGCTAAACAGACCTGCGTGTCTGAGTGTGTGTTGTATACAAGTGTGAGTCACTCAACGGCGAACAATAGGGACTTGTCATACTGTATTTTATGCAGATGTACTGTATGGATGGCCAGGCATGTGATTTAGCTGGCATTGGCAACATTCTGGTAAATCAATAAGGTGGCTAAACTGTTATTTCAGCTGATGATCACAAGCCAGACGGCAGTTTATATAAAACTGAATTCTATCTTTAACAAAGTATTACTGTACTAGAATTTGTTCTTGATAATCCATCATTGTAACTCACCTTGATTTGACACAAATGATGTCTGCTGTGATGTTTCATAAAACGCAAGATTCAGGGTTTGTGGAACTTGACCCAGTACAACCTTTCCTGATTCTACTTTGTGGACATGCGATGTTAACTTGCACTAAAGAGAAAACCCTTTTTATGATGTCAGCCTTTTGCCATCAATGTGTAGCTGCAACACACACAGAGTAGAAGACAAAGAAGTCTTAACCAAGTACTTAAATAGGTAGAAGAATATCTGGGCTAAGGTCAAGAATTATTTTCATCATCAGTTTATCTATAGATGAATTTCTCAATGAATGTTTTGTTCTATAAAATCAGATCAGTTGGAAAACAGGGAAATCTAATGCTTCAGGTAAAGGTGGAACTATATTATCTGTTATGTGACCACACCACAGGGTAAAAGTGTTTATAGTGATTTTAAACCACCCCACTAGACTTTCTAACACTCTCAGTCTCTCCTGCAAGGCGTTGATAGTGTTGCATTCACTGCTGTGTGAAGTGGAAATGATTATTATATTGTTGGTCTCTTAAAAACCAGAGATATTCAATTTACTCTCACATAATTTAAGGAAAACTGGCAAATCCTCACAAATTAGAAGCAATCACGAGCAATGTTGAGCAATTATGCTAAAACTGACTACTTCATTATTAAAATAGTTGCAAATTCATTTTTGGCTCTTGTAGACCAAGTAATAGATTAATTAATTTAGAATCTATCCTGCACTTTAGTACAGAAAATAAACATTAGTTACAGCCGAATCGCTATCATTTGGACACAGACCATGTTCTGTCCTTGACTGATGGCTGCTGTCGAGCTTGAAGACTTGGACTTCGTTTTGTTTCTCTTTCCAGGCCTCTGCACTGAGATGTTCCAAAGCATTCTGTCTCTTTGTCTCTCGTCTTTGTTTATTCCCTTTCTCCCCCCAAGTCCAATCGAAACCACTGTGACTTCATTTCTCCACCCAGTTTTTAGAAATTCTGAAGCAAGTCATTATGTTGCGATTATTCATTTCATCCGCCTTGACGGACCTCAGATCACTGAGCAGGCCTGGCCTTGGCAACAAAAAGACATCAGCAACATCATCTTCACACTGTAATTACCAGAATGGGGGGAAATTTCATTTTGATTAGTGAAAAAGCTTTTATTCTCAAACTCACATCCATAATTAATCATTAAATCATGGGAGAGTGAGTGAGAGGGATAGATGGGGTGGGGGGGCAGTGAAAGGAGGATGGAGGGATGAATGGAGGGAGGGAGGGATGTAGCAACAGAGAGAAAAGGAAAAGGCATGCAATTATCTGCAGAAGTTCGACATCCCCAGTAAATCCACGGAGCCGTCTGACATTGCTAATTAAAGAAGCAATCAAAGGTCCACCTCCAGAGCTTTTGAGAGAAAGACGAGAGAAGGGAAGAAGAAGGAAACAGGACAGAGATGTAGAAAGAAGGTCTAATGGGGAGAGTGAGAAAAGAGAAGGAGGGGGAATATGGGAGAGAAGAGTGTTGTGATCTTTGTTATTGTTTCATATGTCAACCTCCCCTCTTGGATTCTTGGATGAGGCTCTTACACACCTCCTCGCTCTATTCTGCTCCTCTTTTTTTTTTTACTCTCATCTGGCCATCACACTGTGATCATTTCTGACCTTCATCTGGAGAGCGCAAATAGCTGTGATTTACAGCATCAGGGAAATAACCGGCACTCCAACAAAAAGTAATACATTAGTCATATCTGGTTACTCATTTTTAAAGTTGAAATGATGCATCTTCTGATGCTTTTCTAGGGCACATAATCAGTGATGTAACCTGCAGTCATCAGGTGTTTCAGGCCTTTCAGAATCAGACGCCCTCTCACTGGCAGTCCTGCTTAGGTTGATCAGGCCTGACTTTGTACGACTGCAGCAACCACCCACACGTTTGCTCTTTTTATCCACAGCCAACCAGATGAATCCTCAGCAGCCTGTGTGTTGTGGCAGATGACGCTGCTCTAACTTGCCCTTGTGTTGCAAAGCGCTCCACTGATCTTGGAGAGGGACTTTCCTGGAAAGTGAGTGCATCCTGCACCAACTGTGAAGCCTTTTCAGAAAGTCCCCTCTATCTGCTCCCCCTGGAAGTGGTCAGTGCAGCTTGACAGCAGATTTATCTAATGACAGTTGCCTGCCTAGGTCATCCATTAGCTGACAGTATTGTTAGCTTATTTATTGTTACACCCTGAGACCATTTGTTATCCCCAGGTTTGCAACGCTCATCAGTTCTGCAAAGCTTTGAATTTTTTGACTGAATTTTCTTTTCATTTCTATAAGCAGTATTCTGCATGTGATTTTATAATCTTGTGAAAAATCTGGAAATCAGTGTTGCTGTACTTCAGTAAGAAAAATAGTAAATAAAATATCCTTGGTAGACTTTGCCATTAAAGATGTGTGAATGCAATCATTTTAAATCCAGTCTTCACCCAACAATGTGTGCATTTATTGATGCTAATTAGGGCTGAACACTTTGGGGAAAGTATAATTGCATTTTTCTGACTGGTATTGTGTCTGATTTGGGATTTTATTATTTTTTTAAGTCAAGCTTGAGTTCAGTATTCACTAGAACAGATTCAAATCATAACAGAGCATTAAAACATCAGATACCATCAAAACCGCAACTGTCACACAGAGAGGATGCCATGAATTTGTAAAGCTATTAATTAATTAAACCCTGGGTCAGACGTGCTGCATAACATAGGCTATATGCTATTGACTAATTACATTATTTTCTATTTCAATTTCAAATCAATTCATAGTTCAGCCATTCATAATTTCACAAGTAAAAATAAAGTAGTATTTACTAAACTGACCTAATGACCCTGAGAGTCAGACAGCTATTTGAAAGATGAAAGGCAAAGGTGCAGTCAAGATGGTTTCCCTGAAGATATTGTGTGTGTTTTTTTCCTCTTCACCTTTCACCTCTCTTTGGCTCGGTTTTATTCTCTGTCTGTCCTTTTTTCTCCCTCCCTCTCTCTGGGGCAACAGACCTGGGGGACATGAGGTAGATAGAGTTAGTGTGGACCAGATTAGACTCACACTGGGTCATCCTCTGTCAGCAGAAAAAGAGCTGAGAGCAGGACACTGACCTGTGTTCCCTCTGACCAGTTATAAGGTGTGTATGTGCATCTCTATGTGTGTGTTTGCACTTCTCACCTCTTGAGCCTTTCCTTCCTCAGCTGTTGGACTGCTATATTTTATTGTTGAGAGCTTAGGCTGTTATGATAGTTATGATATTCATTAAAAATGACCCTCAACGTCTTTTATGCTTTCCTGTTTCAACATTTGTACACCTATTTAGAATCCAAGAAAATATTGCTGCAAGTAAACACATGTATGCCAATGAGAGAATCCGCATTTTGACCTTTATTCTGACATATATTATATCAGGGATTTGTGATGCTCCACTCATTTTGTTATTTTGCAATAAATGGGGCACCTTAGTTTACTAGTAAAACCATGTTTCTCATCTTTTTTGTTTACTTCTGCTGCAAGGCAGTGATTTTTCTTTTGTGAGAATGAGTCACACACAATTTTCTTACACGGTTTGCCTTTTAGCTATTTTGCAATCTTGTCTGTTGAAACTGTTGTCAGTTAAAACATAAAGCACTAATCTCAAGCTCTTCTATAGTGGATTTCCACCTTGTACAATTGCTCAGGTTGGGTCAGAAATGCCATGTCTTTAATCATTTGCAGCTAACATTTAGTGTGTGTTCTCAAAATACAACTAAAGTCATTGTTTGCTCAGGTGTGTGGGGGGGAATAATACAACAGCAAACAACAAAGTGATTATTACTGTTTTGTATTCCAGGGTATTTTTTCCTTTAAGCTCTTGTTTTCTTTGCAACCTGGTAAGAAATGTCTAAAAGTCTAGATTTTGGCTTTAAATGATACCACAATCTGGGTTTTGCAAACAGTATGATTCATCCTCTTAGCTTCCATTACACACAGGACACAGTGAAGAGACAATGAGGAAAACATGAAAGAAAACAGATGATGTGCTGTTTGAGACTTAGAGCTTTTCCTGCCAGACCTAAACTCTCAATCATGGGAAAAATGTAAAAATGAAGAAAGTAAAGAGACTATCAACTAACGCTTCACTGCCGAAAACATAAAACGCAACTTCTGTGGACTGGAGAGTTTTTGCTGTGACTGTCTTATGCTAGACCAAACATTGTGTTACATCACTTGACCACAGAGAATAACAACACAGACATTCAGTTATGTCACAGTTTAGCGGAAAACAGATTCAGTGTTTTCTTTAACTTCCTACTAAAGTCACTGATGGATTAATATTGGCTCTCAGAGTCACCGTATCGGTGCTGCAGCCCAGAAGGCCTTCCGTCAGTCTGTGCCCTCATTCTCTTCTGTTTATTCGTCCTTGGGGTGTGTTGAGTGCGTCTCCATCTCTCTCTCTGCCCTGTCCACCCGGTGTCAATCTGGCTGCCGTATAATTGGTTGTTTTTTGGTCAGCCGGCCTGTCCTCCGTGGCGTTGATTCATGGCGTTTGTAAAGGTGACAGTAGCGGCTGTCCCTTCCAGACAAAGTAGAGCCATCACTAGCTGGACCTCAGCTGACCTGCTACTTTGTGCACACACACTCAGACACACACATGCACGTCCATACGCATACACGCATAGGAAACGCATGCAGCTTTTCTTTGAGGCCTCACTGGGGAGGAGAGAGAGGCAGGTAAGGTCATCCTGAACACAGACAAGATCCTCAAACACAGAGAAATGAATAAACGCATATGGATGGTTGTCATTTTGTTGTATGCAAAGGTAAACCTAATAGTATATACGTATGCACTCATTAAACGTGCATTTCACATGCAGCACAGCTCGTGGTGTGATGAAGACATACTAAACACTACTATACATATCCTGTAGCACTGAGCAGAAAAACTCTCATTTATAGAGATCAATAATTAAATCTATAGAAAGAAACCGCATGTGCTTGTAGTACATGCATGGAGAAAAAACCTTTATTCATATATCACCATTTAAAACTATTTAATTTTACTTTTACATTTATACAGACACCTCCAAGTGCACGCGGAAATACACTCAGCACCCTCATATGCAGGTCTTCCCTTCTGACCTGGATACACCCAGAAGTGACACTTTATCTACTTAGCAGTGTCACCTTCAAAAGCTTCTGACACACACACACACACACACACACACACACACACACACACACACACACACACACACACACACACACACACACACACACACACACACACACACACACACACACACACACACACACACACCCACCACCTCATCTGTAAAAATCCTCCCACAAATAACAGCCGTATGTGTGTCAGGTTTAAGGGGTCTCCATCATGCTCTTTTTAAGGCGCTGGCTTCATATCTATAATTGAAGGTAATCGGCTGGTAAAAGGATTGTAAAGGGTTTTGTGCAGAATTGATCATAAGCTCTGGCTTTTTCATGGTCCTGCCATTGACCTTGTAATTGATTTGGTGAGCATATTTTTTTTCTTCACTCCTCTCTTGTGTTATGGTTTGATACAGTATAATTGACTTTGCTTGCTGTTGTGTCTATTCAGGTTGATTTCTTTGTCTTTCTCTGCATGTGTGCGAGTCTGCTTACCGCCGTACGTTCCACAACCAGTTAGGATTTACTCCTACGTTGGAGTATTACGACCAGTGCAGTGTCCTCAGAAGTATACTTGGAGTAAAATGTTGGCGCTCGCCTGATTACATGTGCATGTGCGAGTTAAGCTTACGTTTGCAGCGAGCTGACCTGTGTTACAGCGAGCGTAATTGATTGTGTGTGTGCTGGTGTCTCGGTGTTAAGGTTAATTTCTCTAACTGCTGGTAAGTGCTGTCTGACCGCTCCCCTGGCGGCCTCTCCGTGCTGAAGTAATGCCACTTAGAGGCCCCGGGTCCCCGCCACCGGCCAGCCCATTGATCCGCTGATCAATAATTGCATCTGTACCGTACACTGAGCAGGGAGGCTCCCACGCTGACCTGATGCTAACACTCCAACTAGTGTGAGGCACCGAGTAACACCGCAACAGCACAAATGGTTATCAAACTGCGGTCCAGGGATCACCTAAGGGTCCTTAAAGGGGTTCCAAAGGAGCCCCCAGCAAAATTGGGTTTAGTTTAATTGCAGTAGCATTTCATTCATTAGAAGTTGTCCCGTTTGGAGGGTAGACTCACTCTCAGCACTATTATCTCCCCATGCAGTGCACACAGCTCTCTCGTCAGATTTTTGTCTGATTGAACAGTTACCAAGAAAGTGAAGAATAAGCAGAGTTTTTTTTTTAAAAATAAGGGGATTAAATAAGCTTAAATTCTACTATTGTTTCTTAGCAGCACACACAAAAATCAATCAGGTCGTTTAAGGAGACACTGGCTGTTTTCTCTCACTTTGTCACTTACAACCGAGTCTGATTTTGAAAATCAATTGTGTTTTTGAAATCGTTGTATTCGCCTATGTTAATTGCAAACGTAACCCATTCTCTGTCATTTTTCATTTTCCTGATCCGACACGTCTCTGCTTTCCTTCCACTTTTTCATTCGCCTCGAAATCTTCTGTGTTTCTGTTTTCCCTCATAATTGTCACAAAAACTGAAGTCATTTGCACTTTATGTGCATTTTGAAATGTTTCAGTCGAAAAAAATAACTGTAAAGACAGAATTCAACGAAAAAAAAGCATTGTTGCAATAGCTTGAGGTTGCTTTGGACTTTTCCGAAGTAAATACACATAATAGGAGATGAAAACACCTTTTTCAAAGAAGTTCTGATGTAGCAGACATTTACCTGACATGACCAATTAGCTGTTCAAGATTCAAGATTCTCACACAAAACAATACAACGCATTTGACTTAACTGTGCAAGTTCAGAATGGCCAGAAAAACATGCTAGCCTGCACACTGCGAAAACCAACTGGTATATGGGGTATACTTTATTGCAATATTTCAAAAAAAAAAATGTGTTAAGTAATTTCTGACAAACACAAACCCCAGCAGGGTTGACTTGCAGAAAATTTGTCTTAAAGTTGAAATGAAAGGTAAAATTCCCCCCACATATACAGTATGAACTCTCTACTAGTTTATTATCAGTCACTGATTCCGTTTTACAGTAAAACCTGAGATGCTTCTTTTTGTCATTTGGAAATCAAAATGACATCACTGCCTGTCTCTGCATCCTTTTCTTCCTCCTGTTGTTTTATTCCTCTCAGGGAGCCTCCATCTTGTTTCAGATCACAGCCAATAAAGCAGGCTGCCTCTCTCTCTCTCTGTCGCTCTCTTCCTCTCTCCTACTTCCTGTTAAAGGAATCAGTCAGTCAGAACACTCAAAACACATATTAAACAGGCATCAGCCTCTCGCCGGGGCCAAATCACGCTGTTCAAATGTTGTTCTTCCACCGGGAGCGCAGGACAACTGAAGAGATGGGATCTGCAACATTAACTTGATTCACGGCTGCGGCGACTGAGTGACACTCCATAAACCTCAGCGGGCCGCCGCTGGGCCCCGCCGACAGCACCTCATGGCTAATGTGACACACACTAGCAACGCATAGCCTTACCACCCCCTCAGCGCTACAGCACACACTCGGAGGCACTCACACAAGCAGGCACACACAGAGACAAATACATATAAGAACACATGTTGTGCAGATATACACCAGTAAAGCGTGACCTTAGCCCTCCACCCACATGCCAACATACGCATACAATGTGTGAATTCAGGGATTCACATAAATACATACATATCTGGCACAAACTGGCAAAACCGAGCTTTATTAGGCCGAACACACACATGTGGTCATAAGTTCACACACTAATATGCCCTTGCTCTCTTAAAAACACACTCACACACACTCTTACAAACAGGTTTTATGATAATGCAGGCAAAACTGTGAAGCCATTGAGTTATTGTCCTCTCCAGCCGACCTCTCGGCTCGCAGCATTTTGGCGTAGGCAGTTAGCATCGGCCCTGTAGCTCTATGTAAATAGGTAACCTCTGCTGCTCAAAATGCCAACTTCTTCTGGCTGCCTTCGACAGTGCTGACTCCCTCCACACACTAACTACGCTGCTTGTCACTTGAGATACAAATAGTAGAGTCTGAATTGATATTTACTACACAGACTTGTTGCTTGTGTACTGCGGCACCACAATATGGTTTTTGGTAGTTTGCCCTTAAACAAATACATATTGTTATCTTGCCCTGCATATATAAGGCTATGTATATGTAGGATGATATGTATAAGATATGCAGTGGGTACATAGAGAAAGACAGACCATCATAATATGAGAGCAGAGAGAAAAGGCAGACCAACAAATGCAGCAGGCTGACCTAAAGTCTTTCTTTGTTGTTCAGAATTACTGTCATTTGTTCAGACTATTCTGACTCAGCTACAGAAAATACTGGCTAACTTTAATATGTTTCTACATAAATCAACAAGTCCAAAGTTCTTTCCCTCTTAGATGCTACCTTAAAAGGCCTGACATGTGCAGGGAAGTGTAAAAATGTGTGGGTATATGTGTGTGTTGATTAAATTAGCTAACTTTGAGAACTTGAAATTCTCATCTTCTCACCTTTAAAATAATGCCTGTTCATGGTGATTTTTAGGGTTCATGCTGCATGTTAAAGTGTGAACATGAGTGCTTGGCAGTGTTGGACATAAGTCACATACACTACCTGGCCAAAAAAAAGTTGCCACCTGGATTTAACTAAGCAAATAGATAAGAGCCTTCCACTGGATAACTACTACAGTGATGAATATGTTTCAGCTGCAACAACTTATTTAACCCTTGCTGATGCAGTGAGGGGCTGCACAGTGGCGTAGTGGTTAGCACTTTCGCCTTGCCGCAAGAAGATCCCCGGTTCACGTCCCGGCCTGGGCCTGGGATCTTTCTGCATGGAGTTTGCATGTTCTCCCTGTGCATGCGTGGGTTTTCTCCGGGCACTCCGGCTTCCTCCCACAGTCCAAAAATATGCTGAGGTTAATTGATGACTCTAAATTGTCCGTAGGTGTGAATGTGAGAGTGATTGTTTGTCTGTATATGTAGCCCTGTGACAGACTGGCGACCTGTGTCCCCTGCCTTCGCCCGAGTCAGCTGGGATAGGCTCCAGCACCCCCCATGACCAAAGTGAGGATAAAGCGGTGTATAGAGAATGGATGGATGGATGATGCAGTGAGGAGCTTCTCATTTCTTAAACAACCATGTTGGAAGACATATAATGTGGTTGTTGAAAAGATGTTAATCTCTTTCAGACAAGTCAAATCATTGATCTACATCAAGGAAAGAAAACAACTAAGGAGATTTCTGCAACTACTAAAATCAGGTTAAGAACCGTGTAACGCATTATTTAGACCTGAAGGATAGTGATGAACCATCATCTTTGAGGAACAAATGTGGTCGATCATGTGGTCTGATGAGTTCAGGTTTACCCTGTTCCAAAGTGATGGGCGTGTCAGGGTAAGAGTAGAGGTGGTGATGCACTCATCATGTCTAGTGCCTACAAGCCCGTGGAGGTTCGGGTTATGATCTGGGGTTGGTCAGGTTCAGCAACATTATGTTCCCAAAGAATGAGGTCAGCTGACTACCTGAATACACTGAATGACCAGGACTTTTCACCAGTGGAGGTTTTCTTCCCTGATGGCACGTGCATGTTCCAAGATGACGATGTCAGGATTTATGGGGCTCACATTGAGAATGAGTTGGTTAGGCATCATTTTCTCACATGGTTTGGCCTCCACAGAGTCCAGACCTCAGCCCCCTTGAGAATCTTTGGGATGTGCCGGAGAAGACTTTGTGCAGTGGTCCAACTCTCCCACCATCAATATAAGATCTTGGTAGAAAATCCAACTCTGGACAGAAATAAACGCTGTGACATTGCAGAAGCTTATTCAAACAATGCCACAGTGAATGAGTGTCATACTCAAAGTTAACGGCAGTCCAATGACTAAAATCTCATTTTAGTCATTCTGGTAAAATTTAGCCAATTATATCAATATGTATGTAGAACTAGAGTGTGCAACTTTTGTTTGGCAGGGCGGTGTACATAAGCAGTCATCTTTGGTTAACCAGTGAAACAAAAATCTGCATCAATGGATGGATGTGTTGCTAGAAAAGACCAGAACGCTATATTTTGTTGGTTTATTAGTACCTTTAATGCTTTGAAATTAAGTTCTTACATGAAACTAGCAGCTCCTTTTAACATCTTTAACTTTGTTTGCTGTCATTAGAACAATAGATACGGTTCTTCACACTAGAATCTGCTTTTCATAGTCTTAATTGTTCTCCCTCTTGTTGGACACATTCATGACAGTATTTTCTGTTTCCTTCATGTACGTCGTAAAATGCACCGTTCAAGTGTGCAGGATTAAAAGTCTCCAAAGAACTTGTGGTCACTGCCTACTTGTCCAGTGAGAGTAAGGTTTAAATCTAACACATCTGCAGACCTGTTTACACTGGAGGAGGACGGGGCACAGCTGGGTCACAGACTGTTTGCAGCACAACTCCAACTTTCTGATCACATTGTCAAGCTTGTGAGTGCAGGACATTAAATGTCAGGGGAAGATAGGAATTTCAATGATTGATGAATTTGTTCCTGTATGTACTGTGAGATCTCTGTGATCTCATCGCCACCCCTGGGTGTAAAGCTTGCACCTCCAAAATGTCAACTATTCAAGAACTAAGCAAAGACAAAACATGAAAAGAAGCTGTTTTGTTATTTCCTGTAAAGTTGGAGTTTTGAAGAGCGTCTTTGGAATTTGAACGGGTTTCACAAGCCTCAGAGAGGGCTGTAGAATCTGCAAACTTTCAAGTGCAAACCTACAGGTGTAGCTAAAGCATTGCAAATCTTTGTCAAATCCCCTTATAGAGCAAATAAAATTTTCAGCGTTTTTTTCAGTTACTGTACAATGAATTCATCTGCGCTCAGAAGCCCAAGCGTGAACAGAATCCCCTCTTTTCACTGTCTCGAATTCCCATTTTTCTGCATAGATTAGCCTACAAGTGTCTGAGCCAGGCGCTGTTTAAACAATGGCATTTCTAACACTGTTCCTATCACCTTGGAAACGCCATGGCAACCTGTGATCTGAGAGGGCACATTGTGGCTCAATTAGCACCAGCCGTATCTCACCGCATTCTTCCGCCAGACGAATATCTCCACATTCTGCCTCCTGTCATGCTTTAAGTGACACAAATATGTGAAGTGGTAAATCACCTTTTATGTGAACTTCACCCTTTTCCTCAAAGGGATGGATGCTTTCGCATCGTGAGTTCAACAGCTGTGGTTGCAGAGAACATAAAGAGAAAGTTGAATATGTATTACCATGTGTGGTATGGGCACTAAATTGCCATTACTGATTTCGCAGGTTTTGCATGTGATCCTGTCACATCCATCAAGTGATCCGTTTTGCCACTGAATTAAATTCCTTTTATATGCTGTGATTGGACTCCAATAAATCCCTTCTGTCTCTTGTTACAACTGCTCTGTCTTCTCTTTGTATTCTTACACGCTGTGATGACAAGTTCACAGTGGAACTGTTGCTTTTATTTTTGAGGATTTTAAAGTTTAGAAGTTAAGCAATTGAAGCTCACTTCTATTAACTTATTAGAGACTTTTAATGAACATGAAATACCCATAAAATGATGTGAACTGTGTCTCTGTGTCCTCCAGGTATTGTGTCCAAGTCGTTTGAGTGTCGTCTGAAAGGCCAGGGCGCTACATTTGTGGAAGCTGAGTTCGTGGATTCCCCGGTGAACAAGAAGGGCACATCTGAGGCGCCCGGCCACGAGGAGCCGGTCCAGCAGGTCATCATCATCCAGGGCTATGGTGACGGGGATGTGGCTATCGACCAGGCCCTGGAGGAGTCGGCCGCCGCCACCCTGCAGACGCTGGCCATGTCCGGACAGGTGGCCGAGGTGCTGCACATCACCGAAGACGGACAAGTGATAGCCTCAGGCAGGGAAGTGGCATCCGCAGGGGCACACCTGGCCCGAGGCAGCACCCAGTACGTGGTTCTGGAGTCAGGGGAGGCCAGGAAGGAGCTGCAGGCCATGGCCAGAGGAGGGGTGGCGGTCGCAGCCGCTACAGGACAAAGTCACATGGTTTCTGAGTCGTCCACTGCTCTGGACGCTCTGCTCAGCGCTGTCAGAGAAATGGGTCATCAGGAGGAAATCCACGCAGAATCAGCCGTCGTCCATGAAGTGTTGACCCCGGAGATAGCTGAGGCCGTGCAGAGTCAAGTGCAGCCAGAGGTGAAACAGGAGCAGGAGGAGGTGCAGGTCATCCAGGAGACCGGCCAGGAGGAGATGCAGGAGGTGCTGCAGCTCGCCGCATCCCAGATGATGAAGGAAGGCCTCACCCAGGTCATTGTCAATGACGAGGGCACCCACTACATTGTGACTGAGCTGGACAACTGCACGTTGCAGGTGGAGGAGGGGGTGTATGGAGACGCTGGGGCGGGGGGTGAGGAGGAGGTGCAGCAGGGAGAGCAACAAGCTGGAGAGGAGATGGTGGTGTATCTGGATGGAGCCCCTCATAATATAGTCCTGGAAGGGTAGAGAAGAAGATTCACATTTGTCTTTTCATTTCACTTCCCCGTTTGTGTTAAAAGTTGCATTAGACCAAATGTTTACCAAGAAATTAGTTTTCCTCTTTTTGTTTCCCCTTTAATTCCCTCTGCTTGGTTCTGTTTGTACATCACATTTGTTTTCTACAATCTTCTCTTGGGCTGAACTCAGGTTAAACATCATTTATTGAAAGGGACAGTGAAGGAAAGAGGTTTTGGTGCTAAGTGAACTCACTTGCAATCCACACAACCACCAAAACTATATAACTGACTTGATTAATGCCATGCAACTTAGAGAAAAGGATTGCGAATACTTCCTCATGAAATATTTTTCTAAAATGCGTCTGACATGCTCATAGTTAAAAGACTCATTATACAGAAAATGTGTGTTTTGCTTTGTAGAAGTTTTCTTGCTTTTGTTGTAGTTTGTAGTATGTTTGTGCATCTTAGGTTTTGTTTTGCTGTAATAAAAATCTTTTGTCTCACAGTTTGACACGTTGGTTTAACTTTTAATTTTTTCCTTTCTATCCTTTGTAGTGTATTATTAGTTACAAACGGGGAATTTAGGAGTTATGAAGAATTCCCAAACTGACCCTATGGATGTTTCATGTGTAACAAACTACCAACATTTAATTATAGATTTCAGTTTTTCTCAAAGCATCATCATTTTGGAAAACATTAATGCAGTTCCATTTCCAATAATAACGATTGAGCCCAATTTTTTACAAGTGTGCACACATTTGTTTTCTTGCTGTTAATATCAAATGCACATTTTAGCATCGATAGTGCGATTACCTGTACAGTGCAGCACTAGTCATACAAGCAGCATGTACGTACATGCATCAACTGATGGCTCCCATCACGCTTTCTTATCACTAACACAGTCATTATCATCACCATTATCATTATCGTTATCGTGATCACCATCATCCTAATCGTCATCCTCTCATCTCTCCCCCCATCAGGCCCATTCTGTTCATTGCGTACAACACACTCATCCTTTCTTTTTCTTTTTTTCCCCCAACAGTATTCAGCACTGGAGGGAGAATCAATATTCATTTAGGCCCCTACACAGGCCTGGTTTCTGATGGAGTGAGTGGGAGAGCAGTATGACGGCTGCAAACACAATGGCCAACCACTGAAAGTAGAGAGAGAAAGCACTCATACACACCGAGGGCATCAAAAGATCATCCCTTTAACACACACACACACACAACAGCGCACGCAGAGCGAGAAGGTGGGCTGCGAGAGAAAGTGGTGGAGGAGTGGGCAGGAAAAATGAGAGCATTACAGATGGATGTTGAGAGAGGTGAGGCCAGAGAGAAGTGAAAGAGCAGTGAAATCCACAACCACACAGAGAGAAGGGAGCCTGTAATTTCACATAACACCTGTCTGCCTTTCAGCCTGTCTTTGTCTCCTGCTCCCAGCCTCATGTTGCATTTATAAACTCGCAGTCTTTTCATGCTCTTTTTTCCTTCCATTCAGCAAAGATAGGCACATTTAACAGAGGTCACTTTCTCAGTGTGAGCTTCCAATGCGTGCCTGTGAGAACCCAAGTTTGTCAACACCCACTGAGCGGTTAAAAATGCAAAAATAACATTTAAATATCTCACATTTGTAGAACTTACATATGCAGTTTGTTTTGAAATTGTTAAAATATGTGTATATACAGTGTATATTATTCAAGATTCATATCACAATGGTATGCATGAGACTGGGGTGATAAGACAGGGTTTAATATATGAATAAAACATACATGAAATACTTGCATTTTATACTTGACTGCAAGAATAATTCTTTTAGTTTCAAATCTTTTGGACTGAGATTACATTTAAAAGCAAGCAGTGTCCACTTATATAGCTGAATATGTCTCAGTGGAATGACTTATTCAACCAGAGAGAGACTTTTATTTGAATCCTTTTAAGAGGTCTGAAAATGTAAGAAAAATGGGAACATTTGGAGGAGCATGTAAAAAATTCTAATATTCATTTGTGTAATGTAATGCATTTTATGCTTTTCTGTCTTGTTAATCCCCCCATGACCCTTGTGACCATTATTTGTTACCCCTGAGAGGGTTCTTGATCTTTAGGTTGAGAACCCCTGTACTGAATATGAAAGGTTGAAAGGTCTGGACCAACAATCTAGACTTTAAAAAGAGATTGTTGATGAATATTGGAATGTTAAAGCTCGGATGTGCTTTATCACATAAGGGTCAGCATGTAAAGTGTTGTATATGATTGTATCCTGTGAACTGCAAACATAATATATGTATATATATATATATATATATATATATATATATATATATGCACACATACACAAGGTCTGTCAAAATTAGCTCAATTAATGTGGATTAATCCATCATCATGATTAGTGTGATTCAAAATTTTAACGCAATTAATGAATGATTTGAAATCCCTGAAACATCTCTAGCTATATTTATATATATATATATATATATACATACATACACATATAAAGACGGGTCACTTAGAAATGTCCTTATTTTTGAAAGAAAAGTATTTTTTCCAATGAAGACTAAATTTTAAATTAATCAGAAACACAGTCTAGACATTGTTAATGTGCTAAATGACTATTCTAGCTGGAAACGACTGATTTTTAATGGAATATCTACACAGGAGTACAGAGGAACATTTCCAGTGTGTGCTAATGCTAATGCTGCATTGTGTTAGCCAATGAACAGCAAACTTTTGCAGAGCAGTGTGTGGGTGTGTGTGTGTATATTCAACACACTTTATTTGCACCCTGTGCTGCAAATAACAAAGTGCATGACCTTGGTTGCATCCCCAATTCAGTTCAGTTCAGTGTGTTTCCTGCTTCCCCCCCTTTTTGAATAGGAATGTGTGTCTGTGTCTGTGCCTGTACATTATTCTACATGTCTGTCTGAGTGATTGTGTACTGTATTGTGTGCATCCCCTCCCTCACCGTGTATCTCCCTAATCAGGGCTGGATGGCTCATTATTAACTGCAGCAGGCCACTCGTGTGACATGGAAGAGGGAGAAATTAGCAGCTGTCATCCAGTGATGAGTTCATTTCCTGACAGGCCTCTGCTCCAAAGAGTCCTGCTGCAGACGACCAGACGGCTGATGGAAACCTGCCGCTGAAGCTTAATTGGAGAGCCGGAAAAGGCCAGGGGAGGGGGCAGGCAGGAGGGAGGAGGTGAGAATGGAGAGCTGAGGATCATGAAGTAAGGCATGAAATGGGATGTTTAGAATGTAAGTAAAGACTTTCACTGCACTAATTTAACCTTTTTTTCAACAGTGGGCTACTTTGTTGATGCAGTAAAGATAAGCAGCGTACAAAAGTCCAGTTCAGGTAAGTTTAAATCTACCACTGCTCTTATTAGTTACCAGGTCCACATACATATTTTACAGTTTATCTTTGAAAATATAATGAAATGCAGATTAGATTAGCCAGAACTTTGACTGAAATTAACTCCACGCTCACATTGAAATGCTGCATAGATATTACTTTATAACCAAAAGCTATAAAGTGCAGTATATATTAATATTGTCATCATGAATCCTGCGTCTTTTAATTTTAATGCCTTTAACCAGTTATAATTCGAAGTTTTATGCCACATTTAACAGTGGAATACATGTCTAGTCATATATGTGATAAATCTAAAAAGAATTATCCATCAATTTGACTTTTGGAGTCAGCAGTTTCCCTGAGGAGTCGGAGGAGACCAAAAACAAAGCTTAAAGAGAGAAAACATGCCTCCAAGTGGTTTTTCCATATCTGTTAGAGGTACAAACTGCAACAATTTCACCATATTACAAAAAAATGTGATTTTGTAATTCTCCAACCCTGGAGTCACCTTTCTCTGTTTTAGTTCTGCAATGAACGGTTTCAAAATCTGTTCACATAAAAAGCTATCATTCATTCATATTAACATCTGGCAAGTGAAAGAGCTGGTAGTAAAGGTTAATGCCTCTATATTTTTGCTTTGATAACAGGATATTTACTTGTAATGCGGTCTTTTTTTTACATTTAGGCACTGACACCTACTTGTAAAGCCTTCTGAAGCGGAAGTGGAGTGTGTAGCATGGCATGTTGTCGCACTACACACACCTAGCTGCACACTCTCATACACAAAAAACACTAACTTGCACCATCTCCCGGGGGCAACTCTCATCACTCTCCTGGGGACAACAGAGAGGGACAGGAGTGCAGATGGGGGTCTCTTTCTCTCTTTCTCTCTCTCTCTCTCTCCCTCTCTCTCTCTGTTTCCCTGAGTATGATAAATATGGCAATTCTGTTTAGTCGCCATCTATAGAAAACATATCAGCCTGGGGATCATTTCCTTAATGTCTCCACTATTAGTTTTGGCTTCCCTTTGGCAGTATTAGCATGCCGGCTGATATGCTCTGTTTGTGTGCGTGTGTCCTCAGGGCTCCAGGTACAATTCTATTAAACCAGACTTGTTTGTTTATTTTCTGACTGTCTCCTTCTACATATGCCCCGCTTGCTGGTAAACTCCCATCCTGGTCTGTACATACATCCACGCTAACGATAGGCCACGTATAGCTGCATGTACATTCCCGATGTGATGTTTGTTTGTTTTGTTTTTTTGTCATTTTCACTGCTGTAAATCGATAGCTGTTTGAGGCAGAGGTGGAGTTACAGGGAAGCCGCGGTTCAGTTACGGTTCATCTCTTCCACAGGAGTTATTATGGGAAAACGGAGGAGAGGAGGGCGGGAGGGAAGGGGAGGGTATGTGGGGAGCCCTGCATGGCTCTTCTCCCTTTCTCTTACTTTTCCTATGTGGCTCTGCATTTGTGTCTTTGATCATGTTAATCCCTGCCTAGCGCCCACCCCCCCGGTCCTCCTGCCATAGACTCACTGCCACACACACCTCAGCGTCTGACAGAAATTGACAGCCCACTCTATCCCACACACCCCCTCCAAAATGGCAGGCATTCTTCATTCCTCCATCCATTGAGCAGCTTACCCCGACCCCCCTCCCAAAAAAGAATAAAATAAAAACACTAGGCAGGCAGGCAATGCCCATTGACAGTCTGCAGCACTTCATTAAGGAGAAGCAGTGATTGAAAAGGGATCTGATTAGCTCACTATGATGAGATAGCAATGTTTCAACCTTGAACCAGAAACAACTGTAAGTGCTTTTTAATTAGGCACACAACACTGAGGAATAGCACTTCAAAACATAAAAACGAGGGAGTGAAAGACAGTGTCTCCAGCAAAAAAGAAAGTAAATGATGAGGCAAAGAGTGGATCAGTGGGAGGCCTATTCCCTCTGCCCTTACAAGAGCATCACTTTTTCAACACCGTGCACATCATGGACGACAAACTTGAAATTGAATTGAGCTGAAATGCTCTCAAAACAGTTCCAGTTTACTTTCATCTCCATTTAGATGTACAATATTTAAAATTATATACACCTCATGAGAGTAAGAAAATGTTATGCCTAAAATTCCCACTCTTGAATTAAACAATTTGACATCGTCAGTTTTATATCAGTGGCCTTCGTGGAGTCTGATTCACGTGTATCGACTCGGAGAAGTCGGCACGCTACCCTGCGCCAACACGCCACTCTGTTTAAATAGCAGATCTTCACTGTCAGCCTGCGATAACACCTTTTTACATCGCTGCTGCAGCCATCTGCTTCATGTCAGCCCTGCCATATAGGGGTTAATTCTGTTGGTATATTCATTTTAGCAAAACAAACAGCATGACAGAAGAAGAGAGGAAAAGATAAGATTCTCTGGATTCCAAAAATTTGTCACGAGAAAGTGAAACTGGAATGCTTTAGTTGCCAGAAAATTGGGTCACTTCAGCTGTAAATATTTTGAGGCAAAGAGAAATAACAACCTGAACCAACACTGAAAATACCTGCAAATAATTCACCAAAATGAAGGCTCAGAAGTTAAGTCAAATTCATCCTACAATTTGGCATCATTTGAATTTTTTAATCATTATTTGGGTTCGCTTAATTTCTCCACTTTGATTTACTTCATATCAGTTGTTGGGTACAGTAGAGAAAATCTTATGAAAGTGTAAGATTACAACAGGAATAAACACATTATAGGTAGTGGAGTACTGGTTAGCACTTTCGCCTTGCAGCAAGAAGATCCCCGGTTTAAATCCGGGCCTGGGCCTGGGATCTTTCTGCATGGAGTTTGCATGTTCTCCCTGTGCATGCGTGGGTTTTCTCCGGGTACTCCGGCTTCCTCCCACAGTCCAAAAATATGCTGAGGTTAATTGATGACTCTAAATTGCCCGTAGGTGTGAATGTGAGTGTGATTGTGTGTCTGTATGAGTAGCCCTGCGACAGACTGGCGACCTGTCCAGGGTGTCCCCTGCCTTCACCCGAGTCAGCTGGGATAGGCTCCAGCACCCCCCGCGACCCTAGTGAGGATAAAGCGGTGTATAGAGAATGGATGGATAAACACATTATAGTACTTTTAGCTTTTCTTTGCAATCTATTGAATTCTTCTCAACTAAAACTTGCTAACATTGGCTAATTACCACTAAACAAACACATCTAATGCAGGTATTTGGTAGCAAGTTAAAATTTTACACATATAGAATTTTTAACCAGATTACGGTAAATTAAACATTTGGAATCAGCAATTGGTCCTGAGGGGGATGTGAGGCTTTGTACTAAACTTTATAACAATCCGTACAATATATTTCACTCAAAACTTCAAAGGACGGACGGAAATTTTTAGTCTCAAGGTGCAGGACAAAGCGTTATAAAAACAGCTTTGTTCCTGTTGCCATCACTAAGCTCAATAAGAAGTAGTGACATTTGCACTTTATTTTATTGTATTCTTTTTATTTATCTTATTTCTTAGCCCTATTTATCATTGTGACTTTAAATTTTATGTTCTTATCCTGGTTTTTATCCCAAAGATTGCTTTTTTCCCTAATGTTTTTTCAATTATTTTTATTGTGTTTTATTTGTATTTATCTTGATCTCATTTATTTTATCTTATCTTTTTATTTCCTTGCTGTTATGTTGGTGACTGGCAGAACACTGAGCCCTTTTTGTTTTGTCTTGTCACTCGATCAAGTGCCTGCCTGTCAGGTTCAGTGTGTATTTTGTTACGGAATGCCAAATGCTGTCATTTGTTTCTGCAAAATAAATCTACCCACGGGTATTAATAAAGTGCCCTTAAACCTTGAACCTTGAAAGTTCAACCTAACTGGACAAAAGAACAATTCATTCTTCTTTTTAGCTTAATTTGTTGTCCACATCCTACTGGTTGAGATAAATCCTGGGACCCACAGTTTATGCTTTGACTGCCCACTCTTGAATGGAGCAAAGTTAGCCATACTCTCCTGCAACCAGATCTCAATCCCAATTCAGGTCTTTATCTGAGCCGGCATTTATAATCTTTGCTGAGGGAGATTTTCCTTGTATGCATCGAATGTCTTAGAATGAAGGGTGTCATATTCTGAACAGATTGTAAAGCCCCTAGAAGCAAATTTGTGATCTGTGATGTTTAGCTTTAGAAATAAAACTGACTTTTTATAGTCTGATACCAAATAGATAACAAGCGATGTTGTATCAACAATTGTTATCCATGATTAATATCAATCTATACTTTAAAGACTCATGTAAGACTTCATATAGAACGACTGATTATGACTGAATGCAAATACTATTATTTATGGATGCTGGCTGCCATTTGAATGGAAAAGCTATTTTAAGCTAGAGAGCAGGACCTTTAGCTCCAAATGAACATCTGCTCCACTGAAGCCCTTGTTGAACGAGGTCACACAACACTGATTAAACTAAGGGCAAGTTTCACCATATTTTACAGTATACTAGAGTTTTAAATTGTGTCTTACACGACATTCCTGCACAGGTGCACTTACATTCATGCATTCTGCTTCCCAAAACCATTAATGACTGGTTTACCAGAGGTGAAGAACAACAGTAGCCATGAAAATGGAGTAGGCTACAAGAGCATGGTGGAAAGTGGTGCCAAAACAGCAGTTCCTCAAATGGCCACTTGGGACCTCCTGCAAAAGCGAGTCAGTTCCAGTAGAGTCCCATTTTAGAATGCCCATAGCAAAAAAAAATAAAAATCCTTACACACTGGTAGAAAAAAACAATTTTGGTGTCTTTGGCTAATTTCCCTATTCTTGACAACTGTACAGTGGTTGCATTCCTATATTACTCACCCATTTACATTGTATTAACACTTAATATTCTGAATGTGTTTACTTTAAGTGACATGTGGAGGCCATCAAAGGACAGTCCATGGCCAGCCTTCATTCCATTCACACTTCATTTCTTTCCCCATTTTTGAATTAGCTGGTAGTTAGGAGGAATCAGGCACTAACCAAGCAAATGTAAAGGGAGCTTTTGAAATACTGTCAAAAAAAGAACGAAAAGAAGGAAATGCAAATTAGGCTTGTTTCCATTAACTGCTGCATATTGGCATCAGACTGTGGGTATATTTCTTACATATGGCCATAATAAACAGTAGAAGCAACTGATTGTTTGCAAATTGCTGCTAGAAAGAAGAAGAAACAAACAACTTTAGCCATTTAGAGGCAAATATTGATTAGGAATTGTTTTCAATTAGGAAAATTGTAATTACTCTTTCATGTCAGCTGGTGTTGGTTATGTTTCATGGTGTCTAGCTTCAAAGACAACAAAGCCAGCAGCCGTTCAGTCTTGTGAGTGAAGTGTTGGCTAGATCAAAACTTATTGAAAGCAATATTTCCATCTCCCACAGTTACGCCCCATCCTGTATGTTTAAATTGCTATGGTGTACTGACACCGCTGAAAATCAACAACTCTGTTTCCATTTATAGCGTTTACATCCCAGTTTGACTCGATTTGACTGGTGTGAAAAGTTTATATATGAGTCTATGTGTGGTAGCAACTTACCTATTACAATAATGTGACTAAAATGTCAAATATCTCTCAAAGTTTTATTTTGCAGCCAGCTTCCTCTTACTCATCCCCTGTCACATCTGTTGCTCTCCTTTTTCTGACTCCTACGTCTTCCTCCTAATATACGTTGAGGAAGTGAGAGCTCAACTCTCAGGGTGATCTCATTTGCTGGATGGAGCTTTAGCGTCACTGATATTGGATTCAATGTGATAGTACTTCTGACTGTGCAACTGGAGAAGTGCAGTCACAAATTTATGGTGCTGCCAATGGGTGGTGTCTATGTCATTCAACAGGACTCATATTATTGGCTAATTCCCTCATCCCCGGTGATATGGTTGGCATTTCGGCACTCTAAAAACCCCTACATGGGAGTTAGCATTTGAGTATAATGTTCTCAGAAAAGTGGGAATACGTCAGTTGTGAGGATTTATTCCCAAATTGATCTTAAACGTATCTTAGCTTGTTATAATTTCTCTACTCCTCTCGTCTCCAGTATTTCAAAGCAAGACATAATTGCAGAGCGATTCTGTCCCAGTCACCCTGACCGTCTGCCTTTTAACCATCTTGCATGGTGAATTGAGCCCCACATTTGTGAAGTGTAGCCCTGGGAGTCCCCTAGTGGCCCCTGCCTTGCTGTAACAAGCATGGGGGGCCCCTGTGGTAAGTGTTCTCTGGGGACCCCGGCTCTGATCTGGCCGTCCCTGGGGCCCTGTTAATTCCTGCTCCGCTCAGAAAGCCTCGCCACTCTCCACTGCTCTCCTCCTCCTTCTTTTCATACTGATCTCCTCCTCTTCCTCATCCACCTATCTCTCTGCTACTGTTCTTTATGTAAAAGGTGTGCTGTCAACAGGGAACTTGGCCAGTCTCATTAAAAAGCTGGTAGAGGTTGTGAAGCTGTGATGGTGACAGAGATGTGCGGATCAGTAGCAGGGTGGCATCGTGGTTGGAGAAAGAGTCCATTAACCAAAGCCTGTGGATATTCGGTTGAAATATGTTGTGGAATTAGCCCAGTGTCTCTTGAAAATCCATCCATGTTGGACGATTCTACAGCTGTTGTTTTGTATAACATATAGTGAGGTAGGATGTAAAGGTGTGGAGGTCATGGAGGTGGATAAGCATGTTGCCCATCCCTCTTTTAACCAGGTTTTCTCTGACAAAACCACAATCTTTCCTTGATCTGAACTATACCACTAAAGGAAGAAAGAACTTCAAACAGGTGGCAATGGATCGAAATCAACCAAACAGGAAAGTATGGTCTTGCAACAGTCTTGCATATTATGGCAGCCCTATAAGATCTGTAACTGACCACTCCAGATAAATGCAATTCCAGAAATCTGTGTCACTGCTCTCTGTTACTACAAGTAGTATTTAGGTTTCTTTTCTTTCGTTTAATATGACAGTTAACAGTGACAAGTAATTAAGGAAAAGGTCTTGCGCCAGAATCAAACTTGGCGCGTTGTAATTATGAGTACAGTACATTAGAGTCACCAGGACAACCCAGCAGCTTTTCTTTAATCTTACTGTCCCATTACAGAGGCATGTCAAAATTTGGGGCCTGCTAGGTTTGACTGGTTGCTTCCCCTGAACAGGATAGCAGACCTCTAGCTCCTCTAGATAAGGGAATCCTCCAAATGGCCCTCATGATCTTCTAACCGCCATCTCTATCTTTCTGCAAGCTCTTCTGTCTGCTCCCTGTCCCTTCTTCCTCCACTTCTTCTTCCACCCCTGCCCTGTGGCTTTTGCTAAGAAGGGGCTGCAGCGAGGGGGGGGGGGGGATACCGGGGAAGTGGAGGGTCAAGGGGGAGGCAAGAGGAGGCGTGTACATGTGGAGCGGAAGAAGGGGGAGGCACCCAGATCATGCCGGGCGACTCCACAGGAGTGATAAGAGCGAATAAGCTGTCAGCGTGGGCGTCGGATGGGCCTTATTGTTCATATTTAGATGGAGGAACAATGGCGGGGTGTCAGGCGCCTATAGTTCATAATCTGCTGATGCTGACCAAGTGTCAGTGTGATCCATGAGCACAGAGGCTCCTGAATCCTTAAGCAATCCCCCGTAGGAATGTCATGGGGGAGAGTACAAATGGGACAGCATCTGCCGGACTATAGATAGATAGGTATAGCAGAAGGGGAGGGAGGAGAGGGAACGGAAGGAGGGCAAGGAAAAAAGAAAAGACAGGAAAAAAGAAGAGGTAGGGAGAAGCAGGGTGAGACAATTTCAAAGAGGACAAAATAAAAGGCATTAAAGGGAATTCACTAAAAGAACAACCGAGGCTAATTTCCCCTTTAAAAAAGAATGCTGTTAATTGTGAAGAAGTAAAGAAGCAAGCACCTGCACTGACAGAATGATAGATGGATGGATGGGGATTAAACCGAAGAGGCAGGAGGGAGAGAGGAGGGGGAGAAAAACAGGGCACTGATTGTGAGGAGGCCTTTAGCTGTGTGAGCTCCCACCTGCAGGTGAGACACAGAAGGAGAATGGGTGTCAGATTAGAAGGAGGCCCTGAGAGCTCCTTCCCCCCACAATGAAGGCTTGATTCTGGGCAGAGAGATGCCCCCGAGACGCCAGGCGCTCCTCGGAGCCGTCACAGCCCATCAGCCACTTTTCTACACTCGTCTTGATCGAAATACAACCGTGTTGCCCTCACACCGCTTCAGCTGTGACAGATGACAATTAATGGTGATTCTTTGATGGAGTTTTTGAACAAATCTCATCAAGCTGAAGTGTGTGTGTGTCTTTTGTGACAGTGCTTTGAAGAACTGCAAAGAGGCGTGCGAAGCTGCGCGCACACACACGCGTGCACTCGAGTCACGTGTTTTGCTGGCATTCTTAAATGTGTCACAATGAAAATGCCCCCCCAGGCATTCTTCATTTACTGTCACAACCATTAGACATGGAAGGGGAGAAAAATAAGAGATGGTATCAGTAACGCATGAGCTACAGTAATTAGCCTCCTGATGCAAGTATGTGTACGTGTTTGCATGTGTGTGTGTGTGTGTGTGTGTGAGTGTATTTGTGTGAGAGGGCTGCTGTAATACACACAAATGCACACACAAATGAACACCAGTGTATTCCTACATCTGCTGAGGACTCTCATCAACAAGAGCTGTGTAAACTGGAATCACCATCTCAGTCCTGAGTCCCAGATTCTCTAAATTATATATCATCTCCAATGACTCATAGTCGTACTATAAGCTATGCTAATGCCTCCATTAGTTTATGAGCTGACATGAGATGTAATGGGAGCCTTGTCATGCCATGCTGATTCCTTCCAAGGCTCCAGATCTTCATTTTCTCTCCCGCCTTGTTCCTTGTGCCACCACCTTAGCATCTTCTCTCTCCTCTCCAGAGTTGATGTGTGTGTGTGTGTTTGTGTATATCGGAGCAGGTATTACTCATCTTGCGGGGACATAAATCTGTTTACACACTCACATTATGGGGACTCATCCTCCTTGTGGAACAAAAGCAAGTCTTAATAAAGCAAATTATGAACAAAAACGTGTGTTCAGGCAGTAGTTATGATAGTTATGCTTAGGATTAGAAGTCTGCAGAAAATGAACGCAAGTCAATGCAATCTCCTCCTAAGCCATGGAAACACAACTTTGTGTGTGTGTGTGTACGTGCGTTTGTGTCTCACTCTTTAACCCGGCTTTGACATGTCAAGAAGCTGTGGGTTTTGTTAATACTTACTGTCATTAGTAGCTTGTTATCATGGGAGCCACAAGCAATTTCATTATCTTAACATTCTGCAATGGTTATGAATAGTAATAGTGTCCTGATTTACAACTTGTATTAAAAGCTGTATTATATAGTTTGCTGGTGTTACCAGTATATTTTGAATGTAGCTTGCAAACAATATTAGAGATAGATTAAGACTTTTTAACTATTATATGCCATTGAAGATTTTGATTGAAGACTCTCACTACATAAGGTTCGAATAAATTTTGAATCACTTTTAGTAGGAAAAACAAGTAAAACCAATCCCAAAATACTGGCATTTTAGCCAAAAATCTTTTTTTTTTCATTTCAACTTAATCAAACTTACTGCTGTTTTTTGTTTAGTGCATAGATACTGTTTGTGAAATACAGAAGTACTGCCAGCAATTTCAGATTAAAAGGCTTGTTGGGGAGGAATTATGCAGTTGGAATTGTTAGGAAGCTTTTAATCTGAAACGTGTGGAGAACAGGATCGGATTCACTGACAGTAGCTAGTGGCAGTAGCAACTACAATAAATTAATGAATGAGAGTAATGTGAGAAGAAGAAACTCTAGTTGCAGAGGTAAATATGACATGAATATCTTATGATGGAAGGTATGCATTGCACATGTGTCCTACAATGAACTTACCAAGCAAACAAACAGAAAAACGGAATCACCATCAGGACAAGAAAATCCCACAGGGAACGCAGTACTCCACCAAGGCTGCTCAGTCGTATTATTTCCTTTGACTGAAATCTTGAAAAAAGATATGGCAGAAATCACAGCACCATAGAATGTGGTCATTTAATATAGATGTACCCACAATCAAAATGAACATGCGCTGAGAACAGGTGTGTGTTGTGCCTGTGCATGTTATGTACGGGTACCAAATCCCATGACGTAAATATGTAGCGTGTTGCAGGAATTGATGGGACTCAGAAACACACTCACAATTAAATCAATTGTTCCTTGGATCATTTCAGACGGATAAGTCCCAATAATTCCCGATTAGTCCGCAACGGTTGATTTTTAGTAGAATCGCAATCATGTGATTGTCAGCAGGCAGCTGACATAATGTTCATTTGTCGTAGTTACAGTGACGCTGTGCTGCTGTCTTGCAGTGATACAGAAATCTTAAACAAAGCCCTGAATCCAGACTATAAGCCACATCACTGCCAAAATCTATTCACTTGGTCCTTGTGTCATTTCTGACCTTTCCTGAAAATTTTATCCAAATCCGTTTGTCTGTTTTTGAGTAATGCTGCTAACAGACAGACAGACAGACAAACAGACAAACCAACAATGATCATCACAAAAATCCCGCTGAGACTTTGTTGCCTTGGCAGAGTAATAAAATGGGAACAGATCAAAAACCATGAAGGCCTCTCAATGAATATGATAAAATTCACTAATAAATAGAGATAATTAGAAATAAAAACCTGCCTGTTATTAAAATTCTGAAAATAAGGCATCCAAGACATCTAAGCATTTCACTTACACAACATACAGATAGTCTTTGCTACATCTCCTGTCCTTTTTGTCTCTCATTTGTCTTCAAATATTGAACAAAGCAAAAACTTATTTTGAAAATTTGCATAATGTGTTGTCAAAGAGGTCTGTTGGGGAACTCTGACTCCACATCTATAAAGCAGGGCAGTTTGCTACGATCCAGCTCCTGGTCTCACTGGATCTCGCTACCCAACATGCCCCAAGTTCTTCCGTCTGTCCTTCTTGCGCTGTGTTGGCCAAAGTCCGGGATCTGTTCAGCATCAAGCGTTATGCTCTGACGCCCAACACAAACACGCGGCAGTCAGAGTCCGGCTCAGTGAGCGACACTGCGGAGGCTTTTCTCTCTATGTTAAACGCCACTGACATCACGGAGAGCTTAGCCAGTCCTTCACTGCACTCCCAGAGGCTGAGACTCGCCCTGAGTAATCAGCGGGTAGATCCCATAACACAGTCACACACTCACAAATGCACACTCACATGCACAGAAGAATGAACTGGCACTCATTCATCGGGTCCAAACAGGAATACACAGACACTTGGTGACAGGAGACAGGTACAGTATGTATGTATGCACTCACACATTTATGACAGCAAGATTCCAGGATTAATCATTCGTTTCACTGAAATTGCTGCAATCAATAGATGTGTTCACACAGGTGAAGAAATATGGTGAACTTTGACGTTCAAATTTGCAGTATTGCGAATCATCAACCCAAATATACTGAAAGCCATCATTACAGTATGCCACACAGTTTTGCTAGTTGATTTTTTAACCAAAGTTCCATTTTTTTTTCTTATAAAAAAAACAAAGCAAAATACAGGAACAGTTCGACTTAAAGCCTGAATTACATTTACATACAAAAACATGGACTGAACAAAATCACCACTACACACTGTAACTCACAACTTGCACAAACTGCCTTAAAGGTCAAGTAAAGTCTATTTATGAACCTACAGTATGTGCTGTAGTGAAGCTGGAGTTTTTATCTTCATGTTTTTAGTCTGAAGGACTTACAAACACCAGAAAAATCAACACATCCATCTCCCATCACCTGCCATAACATGCAACTTTTCGTTTCTGTCAAGTGCAGAGCTGATATACAGCTGCTATCAATGTAACCTCACCCAAACTGTGCTGCATTTACTCTAAAAAGAGTGAATCTAATAAGAACACCTACTCAGTGTGCACAAAAGTACTCATTGTATTGTGCGGATTCAAAACTATGCCCCAAGTCAGGATAGGAAACAAGAGGCTATGGCTAATCTCTGACACTTAATCCCATCTTGCGTGGCACGATCAAAGGAGTTTGTCCTATAAACGAAAGCACACAAAGGAGCAGCTATACACCTCATGTACTGTACTGGATTCCAGGTTGCAGCCAAGTGACTTTCATCAAAAAAACATGAAACTGGGTTGATGACATTATGTACAACACTGTGCAGTCTCAAAGTAAAGTGAAGATGCTTCCGAATACAATTCACACAAGGCACAGTAAACAGTAAAAAATAAAATAATTAAATTATTATTTGGAGTCACCCCTCTCTGGTAGAGTTGCGCACAGTTTTAGAAGGAAACTGAGAATGCGACGCAGCTCTTCTGTGGTTTTAAGCTGTCTCAGTTCGTTGTGTCTCTTTATGTAATTATAGACTGACTCATTGATGCTGAGATCAGGGCTCTGTGGGTGCCATGCCATCTGCAGGACTTCTTGTTCTTGATGCTGAAGATAGTTCTTTATGACGCTTGTTCTACGTTTGTCATGCAGCAGAATGAATTTAGAACTAATCACATGCCTGCTTGATGATGTCACATTATGGAAAAGAGGCCAAGCTTTTGCATAGTGGCAAGATTAGCAGGCCAGTAATCATAGAATCATGGCCTTTTCTTCAGATTATATGTGTTTCTTTATGAGAGCCCAGCTCACTTCCTTCCTACCAAATGGCCCACCAGGTCCCTCGGGTGTTTCATGGCAACACATCTGAAATGTTACCCAAGTTCATAGAGGAGCCTCTTGCCTCAGCAGAGGTGTGGCAGCTGCCTGTAGTGGTGGCCTCAGACATCACTGCAGGCTGGTGGGGGTGGAGGACCAGGGCCCCTGGAGAGCACCTAGTGGAAAAACAGTGAGCGCAGCACCTACAGCAGAGCTATAGTGCAGCTACAGTACATCCACAGAACTGTACGTGGCAGTCTGGGAGTTAGCTAACTGCCTTGGGGTCGACTTAAGGGCTCTGACTGCTGGCCGGCTCAACATTTGCATCAGACTACATTTCTTTCTCCAGCAGTTGGGTCACAACTGGCCATGAGTGCCAGTTTGGCATTAGGGGACTTGGCAGTATTTACATCAGGCCACAAATCCAACACACTTTTCTTCTTTTTTTTCTTCTTCTTCTTCTTCTCTCTCCGGTGCAACAGAAACAGCCGTGACAATTTGCTGACACTTCAGTGGAGGTACATTACTGCAGGAAGTTGGTGAGAAAATAAATACAAAGAGGACATTTTCATTACTTCTTGGAGGGTCCCATGTTACTCACTTACTGTGATTTATTTATTTTTATATCTTCTGGATTAAAAATTCAAAAGGGAGCATTTTAAACTTCCACATCATTAAATATACTATGTTGTCACATATTTCTATAGGTATGAAACTAAAGAAAGAGAATTTTCGGTGCTTGTGGGTGTTTCCCTCTCCCCCTTTCCTTGCCGAAGCTTGTTTCTGTAGGTGGTGCTCTTTTCTTTATTCATCAAAAGATTATTCCTTGGAAAGAACTGATGCCAGGTGGTCAGAATAACAAATGTACAAGCTTTCAATAGAAAGAATGACATTTATTTACATAAAAAATGCTGGGGATTATTGCTTACAAGTGGGTAATTATGAAGTTGAGATGAGCTCTCTCTCCAACGGAGGAAAAGATGTCAACTTGTGCAGTTGAATAATCCCGCACCGACACATCAACATTTTGACTAAATGATGTTCCTCTCTTCCCCTCACAACTCTCTTGCCAATTTAAAGGGAAAGGAGCTCGCGTCAATTATGGATGTGCACTATTGAAATGTGCATGTGATAGAGGGTAATAGTAGAGAACATGTTTTATTACTTAATTGAATGGAGTTCCAGCAGGCCTTGTAAATGAGGAGTGACAGTAGGCGTTATCGCAGAGCGCCCTGGGTAATTATGTTCGGCTAAGTCTGGCTCGGAGGAGGTGAGACTCTCGCAGTGGTTATAAACAGCAGAGTTAGACGAACATGCGAGCACAGAAGCTGTTTTTTTTTTATTTCCAAGACAAGTGTGTGTGTGCAGCAGGGAGAATGTCATTTATTGCACCGAATGTTTATCAATTTGAACTTGCATCCGAAGGCAGACACTCGCTCAAACAGGTTTGCATGCCACAATTAGCACATGTAACGACTTTGCAATCAAAAACAAAAACACGGCTGTTTGAAGCACTCAGTCCTGGTGAGAGGTGTAATCATGTTCAGGGCAATTAGACAGGTTTGTTGTTCTCTACAGCCATGTTACGTACCTGTGGGATGCTGATTGACTCAACAATCTAATTAGGTTTCGTTATGTAGACTCCACAACATGTTACAATTGGCAACGAGGCACGGATGGTACGCAGGGCAACGGGGTCATATTCCTGAAGCATCACCCACAGTGGCCTTCCTCCATCTCATCAAACCTCCCTTTAGCATTATGAAACAAAGAAGACAACTTCCAGGGTGAAAAAGTATTGTCTTAACACTGCCTCATATCTTAAGCTCTATTTTGTTGTTACAGGTACTTTTGGATGCATGAACCAGAGAAAAAGAGAAATGAATTAGATAAAAAAGAACTCATTGCATTAGAACTACGATGTAGAAATGTTATCTTTACAAATTAGTTAAATATGTTGTTGCTTTTTTAGATGAAATAGCAGTACTATTTTTTTCTGTGATTTATTCAAATTGTTTCAAATTTCTAAAATTCATATATATTTACATTCATATTGTTTTTTTTATGTCCAAAACTCAAACATATTTAAATTTCTCTTGTATGAGATATAAAAAAACACCAAATTTCACACTTGAGATGTTAAAACCAGCAAATCTTTGGCATTTTTATCTGAAAATTGCTTGATTTTGATCATTTTGTTATGAAAAAAAATGGATAAGTGACTGATCATGTGAGCTCTATATGATTATTATTATTATTACAATTATAATAACAGTAAAACACTTAACCTTTCTGTCTTCAACAACCTAGAAACATCAGAACAACACACACTTTTGTACAGGGTTTATAGAATATCAACTTAATGATAATTTGAAATGACAAATGACAAAGGAAAAATTCAACAATCACTGTAAAGTTTCACATCGTCTGTGCCACTCTGTTGAGAATTGCCTTTCCGTGATGTGATCTGTTTGACGAATACGAAAAGATAAAGACCTGGAAGATGAACAGTGTATGATGGAGAATCACAGATGTTATGGGGAGGGGAAGGCTCCGGCCGTGTGACACTTTATCTATGAAAATGGATAAAGCGAGAAGAACAGAGGATCAACACAGTGAGGGCAAAGTCTCCATAGACTAATTATTCCTGTGACAAAGTGGAAACTGTGCCACCATTGTCCCCGCTCCACCCAGTCACACATGTAGCACGAAACTGAAAAAGAAACTCGCTCTCCTCAGAAACACACTTTTTAATCTATATAACTCTAGGTGAGAGCAAAGGAGAGGCTCTGATTAAGGCGGCGTATAGTGAAGAGAATCTACTGTGTCACCCACCTTTGGGGCCCTCCTTAAGTGGCCTTAAATAAGATAATAAGGGCGATGGGCAGAAAAGAGAGGACTTTGTCTGCTGGCATTAGTGCGATGGCCATGTTAGCGGTGATATCTTTGAGAGGGGATAGTGTGCCAGTAATGAGACAGGGTTGCCTTCCCTTGCCGGCCTAATTAATCCTACATTTTCATAGCGTATAATCACTGCCCACAGTGCAGCCTTCTACTGGCCGGAGAAGAGAGATGTCAGAGGAGTCTCTATCTGTTGCCCTATCTTTCTTACTTCCTGCTCTATCTTTTCCTCTCCTGCTTCCTCCTCTTTGCAATTTATTACACTGGTATCCAGAGTGAAGTGAAACCTCCCAGTATGGACCTATCTGTCATCTCTACATTATCACCAAAACACACTGCCTACCATATTGTGCTACGAGGGGCTGCGGCAAATTACTATTTTTATGGGACATGATAAAGGAAATGGCGCCTTATGTTCAAATACGTTACTGTCTTAGAGGAAATAGGAAGGATTGAGTGTTTTAGATTGCTGTGTGTTTTGATCTGATGTGTGTGTGTGTTCATGTGTGTTTGTGTGTGTGACAAGCATTGCTGTTACAGCTGATGGATAATGCAGTGATTGGTTGCAGTCTCATAAAAATGTGTTCCTACAGGGTTAAAATGCAATAAAGCTTTTAAAATGTAATACGCTGCCGCATAATGTGACTGGATCCTCATACTAGTATAGTAGCATTTTTTTAAAAAAAACAATTGCATTTACAAAACTGGGGGGGAAAGTTCGAAATATTAAAAACAAATGTACAATCTGTTATGACAAATTCAGAAGGCCCTTTTCTTATTGTCTGCTGTCCTATTCTACACAAACTCCCCGCCCAAAAAAACCCCAGTGAATTTAGATAAATTGTGCTCTCGTGGGAGCTCAACAAATGTGTAAAAAATGGTGTGAAATAAGACATTTATGCACTCTTCATTGGCAGTCTTGCTTGACAGGGATTGTTTTTTTTTATTATTTCTGCAATAGCCGCTAGACTGTGAATGCATCGAGGACCGCAGTGTCTCTCTGCTCGGCGTCATTGAAGCCATGTTGCAGAACGATCCCTGAGATGATAAAGAGAGGAAAGTGAAAAGTCACATGCTGTCACATCTCATGATCTCTCGGCTGAAATGTGAGGCCTGCAGGGCCTTGAGGGTGACATCCTCCATATACCAACACATCACAACGCAGTGACTGAAGGAGGTGGAGAAACAGAAGGGTGAACGGTATAGACAGAGAGAGAGAGAGATGGGTGGAGCATATGGAGGAAAACAGAGTGGAAGATTTACTGGTAAATATGCCTGTGCAGAAGCAACTGATCCTGTTCCTCCCTATCTCTCTGAAATCCTACTTTCCTCTCTCTCCCTCTGTTTCTATCTCTCTTTCTCAATCGCTGTCGGTGTGAGACAGATACCCCAACCTCAAAGTGACAGGCCCTCAAACGACTTGGCGAGGAAACCAAGCATTAATTAAGTCATTGCCGGACTGTAATTTCCTTGAGAAGTGAAAAAATGCACGAGAAAAGGTTACTGAGACCTTTTCTGTGTCAAAATTACCATTCGTCATGAATATTAATGCACCTAATGAAGACAACCTTTGCTTCATCAAGAATGTTCTGGAGCAGGGTGCCACGCTGATAGACTCTCCCTGGCTGTTTTTCTCCTTCAGTCAGGAGGGGAAACTGGCACACACACACACACACACACACACACACACACACACAAATTTACACAGTAGCGCATATACACACACACAAACTGAGGTTTGCCCATCTGAGTCAACCCGCATATATCTTTTCTTTATGTGGAGCATCACATCCTTTCAAAAGCAAGGCGTCATATTTGACATGCTGTTTAGGAAAGAAAGCAGCATAGATAGTAAAGCAGCACAGTGAGTTCAAATTAACATTACTGAGATGGTGATGGTGAAGTTTTTGATTTTAATGATTTTCTAAGGATACAAAATAAATAAAAATTATGCCTATCCAGAAGCATTGTAGGAAGTGTAGTGTCCAGTAATTTTGGATCTCGACTTGGGGTTAAACGTTAGGCTATCTTGGTCTTTGCTCCTTAAAAATTGACCTTTAATTTGAAAAATAAAATTAAATAAATAAAACATCTAATTAGTCACTTATGAGTTTTAAACTTCCTGCTATGGTGCTGCAGTAATCCTTAGATGCATATGTACATCAAAAATAGTCATTTTCTTGTGATATCTTTGTATTGAGAAGTATTTATCATTTCATATTACAGCCATTCCCTTTTATACTTTTAAAGAAAGTGTGATATTTGTATTACTACACCAAGCTCTTTATCACTGACAATATCACAGACTTGGAGGGACAGAGAGCAGCAACAGCTGGAAGAAAAGAGTGAAAAAATGTCAAGAAAATGAATGCTGACATTCTTCCATTCCTGTTCTGTTTAATACTCTTTTTTTTTCAATTATCAAAATGTTCAAAATCTATCATAAAGTGAAAAATAAACATATTTCAAACATGAAATCTTTCTTGTGGACAAACAATATTATAGAAACATGTTTTCCAAAATGACAAAAATGGTCTAAAAACACATTGATTCTTATATGGGTCATTTTTGATACACTTTTGAAAGACTGTAGGGTCCAATCACTCATGCATCTAAGGGTTAAATGCTTTGAATTCCACATCCACATGTTCTATTCACCTCTATGTACTGGCAGGACAAGTAACTCAAAACCTTGAACCAAAATTGACACCACTATGGATGTTAGACAAAATATGAAGAGTTCCTTTGCAAAAACAGGTAATTCCGTTTTATAAATTTTCAGAAAACTCATTTTTTTATTGTTTACTTGAGATAATAATAATAATAACACTAATAATTTATTTTTTCTCTATTTTGTCATGTATTTTTCTACTGAGTCAAATCCACTCAACTTCAGTTTGATTGATATTATCTCAAGTAAACAATAAAAATAAAGTTTTCTGAAAGTTTATCAAAACTGAGTTATCTGTTTTTGCAAATGAACTCTTGATATGTTTTTGAGTTAATTGATTCTTCTACAGGAAATAGAAATTATTCCGTATTTCTTAGACTGTCATTTTAAATCAGAGACAGCTCAAGTGTAATAAAAAGGAATGTTTGTACTCAGTGCCACCTGTCTTAAACTTTAAATTTGATTGCAGAGTGATGCAATAGGATCCATGTATTTTGTATGTTGTATCCACATCAACTGTATTTAAAGAGAATATTAAAAAAATGTGTGCAGTTGTACAGTACATGAACACGTTGACACTTGATATTGCAGCCATCATTGCTTTTGTAGAATCTATTATAAAGTGTGTTGGAAAAAGTACATTCATGGTTCCCCTGAGGAGAACCTTACATTTTATCTGCCGCCACTGTGAGACTGACATTTTTGGAATTCAGAGAATTGCGTGTAAGTATTTACTGCTAATTAGCATCACCATGCTGACATGCTAAACTGAGACAGTAAATATGGTAAACATTATATCTGCAATGCATCAGAATGTTAGCCTAGCCGCGCTAGACAACCCACGGCAACGAATTTAATTCTCTGCCAGGGTAGATCTAGTTACCCTCCATAAGGCTCGAGGCTGGATTCTCCTAAAACTGGCCGGACCAATCACCATGAAGTGTAGAGTCAAAAGGCGGGCGTAACGAAGTGACGACAGAGGCGTGACGATTCTGACAGAAACAACCGGCGCACAATAAACAGTTATTTTTCGACTCGGCTTTGGCCACAGCCCTTAAAGATTTGAAGCTAAAATTCAACTTGAAAGATAAACAAAGGACGGCACTTAAGTGTTTCATTGAGAAGAAAGACGTATTTGGACTTGTGCCGACGGGATATGGCAAATCCTTAATATACCAGTTGGCTGCGCAGCTCCGCTGGTTGGGAAGCTAATGGGACTTAGCCACACAATCCGCCGGTGCTCTCGGAACCATGTCAGCCTATTCGTTGCGTTGATTGGTTGTATACCTACCCAATTGCTGCAGAGGGATTTGATAGACAACCTTTTAGCCCGCCTCCCTCCCTGTCGAGCTTCCCTAGACCCTTGTGCCGTCAGAAACATGGGATCTAGCATGGCTAGGCTATCAGAATGTTGGGTTTTTTTTGCATTTTTTTTTGTTTTTATGTAATATATATATGAAATATATATTGAGGTATACATTTAAAAAAAAAAACAGGAAGAAATGACATCACGTGGAGCAGGTCAGTGACCTGGAATTAATACACTTCTCACACACCTGAGAGGTGTTTTTGTAATGGGTAACTTATTTGAAAGTGATTTCTTGGACACAGATACAATTTGTCATTTTACATCTAAAATTTGATATTTTGCCAAATATTAATGCCTGTCATGATTATGTGAACTTAACAAGAGAACACAATCAAAATGATTTTTGAATACGCTCATTTTATTATTGTTTAGCTAATTAGAAGGTGGTGGTTATTAAATTCGGGCGGTTATATGGTTGACAGTTTAGCGATATCCATCCATCCATCCATCCATCCATCCATCCATCCATGCATTTTCTTCCGCTTATCCGGGGCCGGGTCACAGAGGCAGCAGGCGAAGCATGTTGTTCCAGACGTCCCTCCCCCCAGCAGCACTTTCCAGCTAATCCTGGGGGATCCCAAGGCATTCTCAGCCCAGACGAGATAAATAATCCCTCCAGCGAGTTCTGGGTCTACCCCAGGGTTTCCTCCAAGGTGGACATGTTTAGAAAACCTTCAAAGGAAGTTTTATCTATCACTAAGGCTGAGCCCAGCCACCCTACGGAAGAAGCTAATTTCAGCCGCTTGTATCCACGATCTTGTTCTTTCGGTCACCACCCAGAGCTCATGACTATATCATGAGTATAGGTGAGGGTTGGAACGTAGATGGACTGGTAAATCGAGAGCTTCGTCTTGCGGCTCAGCTTCCTCTTCACCACGACGGTTTGGTACAATGCCTGCATTACTGCTGATGCCGCACTAATTCACCTGTCCATCTCTTGCTCCATTTTCCCATCACTCATGAACAAGATCCCGAGATACTTGAACTCCTTCGCTTGGGTAAGCAACTCCCCCCCAACCCAGAGGGAGCAGTCCAGTTTCCGGCAGAGAACCATGGCCTCGGACTTGGAGGTGCTGATCCACATCCCCACTGCTTCACACTCGGGCGCAAACCGCTCCAGTGCGTGCTGAAGGTCACGGTCCGAGGAAGCCAACAGAACCACATCATCTGCAGAAAGTTGAGATGCGATCCTGAGGTCCCCAAACCGGACATCCTCCTCATTCTGGCTGCGCCTTGAGATCCTGTCCATGAAAACCACAAACAGGATCAGAGACAAGGGGCAACCTTGGCGGAGCCCAACACCCGCTGCAAACGTGTCTGACTTTGTGCCAAGTATGCAGACACAGCTCTCACTTTGGTTGTACAGGGACCAAATGGCTCGTATCAACGAGCCCTTTACTCCATACTCCCACAGTATCACCCACGGAGCCCCTCAGGGGACATGGCCATAGGCCTTCTTCAGACCCACAAAACACATGCAGACTGGCAGGTCGAACTCCCATGACCCCCTCAGCAGCTCCGCAAGGGTAAAGAGCTGGTCCGCTGTTCCATGACTGGAACAGAATCCACATTGCTCATCCTAAATCCGAGGTTCGTCAATCGACCGGAGCCTCCCTTCCAGCACCCTAGAGTAAACTTTCCTGGGGAGGTTGAGATGTGTGATTCCCCGGTAGTTGGCACACACTCTCCAGTCCCCCTTTTTGAAAATTGGAACCCCCACCATGGTCTGCAACTCCACAGGTACCGTGCCCAATGCCCACGCGACATTGTATAGACGCTTCAGCCAAGACGGTCCAACAATGTCCAGAGCCTTCAGCATCTCAGGGCTAATGTAGTCCACACCTGGTGCCTTGCCACCAAGGAGCTTCTTAACTATCTTGGCGACCTCTGCCACAGATATGGACAAAGATTCCCCCCAAGTCTTCAGGCTCTGCCTCCTCCACTGAGGAAGCGTTTACCGGGTTCAGGAGTTCCTCAAAGTGCTCTTTCCACCGCTCGACGATGTCCCCAGTACGGATCAACATTTTTCCACTCCGACTGTACACAGCCTGATTAAAGCCCTGCCTCCTCTTCCTGAGGCAGCAAACGGTTTGCTGGAACTTCCTCGAAGCCGACCGAAAGTCCTTCTCCATAACCTTCTAGAACTCCTCCCACACCCGAGTTTTAGCTTCCTCAACTGCCGCCCTTTTGGCCAACCGGTACCTATAAGCTGCTTTGGGAGACTCCCGAGCCAACCAGGCCTGAAAGGCCTCCTTTTTCAGGCTGACCGCTTCCCTCACCGCTGACCAGTGGTGATATCCAGTCCTTTTCCATTAATAAGTGATTGTTTCCATCATAAGTAATTATGGAATTTGTAAAGACATGATCATATTGAGCATAAAAAACATTCGTGTTTTTTTTTAACTTTTATTAAAAATGTATGCAAGATATATCCCATTGACTTCAAAAGTTCCTCAATTATATATTGACCCATATAGTATGGAGAGGACTTACCAAGTGCAAGCTGCAGTCTGTGGTCAAAGCACTGCAGGCTAGTCGACTTGTTCATAGCGGCAGCCTTGATCATGCTCACCACATTGTCTGTTGTTAACAGACTTGACATCTCTCAACCAGGCAACAAGCAGTCAAACGCTTCTCTCATCCTTGCTGCAATGTTCCCAGTTGTATGATCATCCAGGAAAAACTCTGTCACTTTCTGCAGAAGTCCTTATTAAGAAAGTGAATGGTCAGACTTATGTAGGACTCCGACTGGACCACATGTTCGCTGTAGTTGCACCGCATATGACTTGTGACTGTTTTTGCAGCTTGCACCTGTATTTTTCTTAAAGCACTGATATGGCAATTCAAAAAAATAGGCACAGAACTTTCTCATATGACATAAAGTTGTGAAAGCTGTTTTTTGGTTTGTATGCCGTTCAATTCAAATGGTCGAATAAGTTAGTTGTGTTGCCTTGTATAGCAAAATTTCTGAGATACTGCTAACAAAATATCTGTTTTTGGTCCAAGAAACCTTTTCTATAGCAGAAATATTTCAGTACACCGATATTGCATTTATTTTTGCAACCAATGCTTCCTATTTAGTGCTTTCTCATGTCAACAAGCTCCTGTCTTTTAAATAAAGTTACAAAAATAACTGGGCATCCAATAGTCTTCAAATAGAAATAAATTATATCTGACAGACTTTGCTAACAGATTAGTCTTGGAAACTGAGAACAGTGCAAATTTGTAATCATTCTGTACTTCACATTACACTTTCTGCAATGAGACTCTTGCTGATCCATGCTTTGCAGTGTTGATGCTGAAACCATGAATCGTGCAACCCCATATGTAGTTGTTGTAATTGTGAGCATGGTAGGAAGTAAAGAATTAGCACTGCTTTGTCTAAGTACAGCTTCACAGAGCTGTTGGTGCGGCTGTAAACTCTTCCTGTCTTGTAGAACATTGTTGCTGGTGTTTCTCTTCTTATTCCAAGCTAAAATATAAATGTACACCACAGCCTTGGTCCCACAAAAAGTCTACAAGACATAAAGTTTTACAAAACATAAATCTAAAATCTTTAATGTGGTTACTGGTATTCTTTATGCTAGAAATACAGAGTATCAGGAGATGTTTTAATAAGAGACTGTCAAGGATTGTACCTTTAAAGATTCATCTGATTCAGACTTAACCTGAAATAAGCAGGCGGAAACATTGAAATTATCCTTTTAAGTGCCATCCACACATACACGCATAATGTAGTCGCCACTGCTCAGCCGCCATCTTCGCCCTCTTTACTCCTCGACGTCTCTCTCTCCCCTTGACACGTACCTCTCATTAATTCAGACCTGTCATATCGACACACACACTTACACACACACACATTCACGCGTTTGTGGTATCTCAGTAGAGGGTGACAGCTCGGCTTGAGTGACAGCAGCTCTGTCTGTCGGCTACAGGAAGATCTTCTGCTGCCAACAGTTTTGTAAAGTAACCCTCGACTGTCACTGCGAGAGAGGGAAGGGTCATCTATTCATATGTCTGCCTCCTCAAACTGTAAATAGCTTTCACTGATGTCTTCCCTCATCCATTATTAACTGCTTTTGAATTAATGACAGACTTTTATTTTGCACATGTGATTGTTTGGCATTGGCTTGTCCATCCAGTAGCAATTCCAACCCGGCCTATGATTAGAACCAGTTGAAAATTGTTGGATTTTCTGCAGTTGGGAGTTTTATCCTTTTAATTTGAAACAAACTTGTTTCTAGCTCTCCAAAGAGCTTTAAAGGCCCAATCAAAAGGTTAGCAAAGTCTTGTTGCACTCAGTTCACTGACATTTCATGAAGCAAAAGAGAGGTTTCCGGACAAAAGTCTTTCAAAATTTCAGAAAACTAAAGGTTTCCTGGGCTGCACAGTGGAGTGGTGGTTAGCTCTTTCACCTTGCAGCTAGAAGATCCATGGTTCGCGTCCCTGCCTTCCTGGGATCTTTCTGCATGGAGTTGCGTGTTCTTCTTGTGCATGCGTGGGTTTTCTCTGGGTACTCCAGCTTCCTCCCACAGTCCAAAAACATGCTGAGGTTCTTTGGTAACTCTAAATTGCCTGTAGGTGTGCATGTGAGTGTCTATATGTAGTCCTGCAACAGACTGGTGACCTGTCCAGGGTGTTCCCTGCCTTCGCCCCAAGTCAGCTGGGATAGACTCCAGCCCCCCCTCCCCACGACCCTAATGAGGACTAAGCAGTGTATAGGTAATGGATGGATAGATAAAGGTTCCCTGTGGAATTTTTGACCTCTAGAAATGCTGTGGAGCTGTGTTCCTGTGAATGGGTCCTGGTCTTGTTTGTCTCATGCATACATATTAATATGTCTATGTGCAGTCCTACATGGTTCTACCAATGGTGTCATACAGTTCCAGTGAACTATAGGTGTCAGTTATGTGCCAAAATGTAGAAAAATGCACCAACAAATGTAAAGAAGAAGGCCTAAAGCTAGCAAGGTCAGATGTAAATGAGTAAATAATAAATCTTTCTGTGCCTTTAATGGTTGTTGAAAGATGAAAGAAGAGTATGACTTGTTTGTGAAAATGGAAGTTTGCTCCCCGGAGCTAGGTGACTATAAAGCTGTGTCATCTGCAAAATGAATCAAGTACTTGTTCAAAGACCCATGACAACTGATCATGTACTGGCATAGTAACATAAACAGCAGACAGAACAAAACCAAGCTCTGTGTGGTGCCCATTTAAGTACAGGAAAGGAGAATGTTCTTTGGACTTGATTGACTTTAAAACTCCTGTGGCCAAAAGGATCACAAGGCACCCAGTTATAAGCTGCTAAATCAAAATGTGCAGCTAAGTCACAAAGACATAAGACACATCCTTCTAGTTTATCCTTAAATAACATCTGAGGACTGAAAGTTGAGCTTCAAGTTGAGCATCATTGTCTTCCTAACTGTGGTGATGTGCAAAATGTAGCATATTGAGTAGCAGTGTGTCTTTGGGAGTTTCCAACAGCACTTCATCACTAGAAATATGAAGAAAAGTGGGCAATAACTGGGCTCAAAATGTTTTTGGGGTTACTTATTACAGCTGCAGAGTCACCACATATGATTAAGAGGAAGATACTGGATCTCACTAGAAACTTCCAAATTTCATGAAGCTTTACTTCAATAAAGAAGATCTGTCATCTCACCATTCTGCTTGATGAATATGAGTTATTCCTACTGCTTTATTCTCTTCATTACTTCTGTTCTCCAACACTATCAAAATCATGGAATTTTCAATTTCCAATTAACTATCTGCCCACATTCCCCCAAGTCAATCAGCCCCTCGACCGCATGCTTTAAATTCATTGTAATACTGGCATTCTCACTACATGCATCGCTCCTCCTCAACCAATCTCCACCTTATCTGGATTGTCCAGAGGTCTCCACCAGTCTCCAACCGGCATCTGCTAACTTTTCTAAACCACCAGCAGCAATCACACTTTCTGACGTTCATCTGGGACTCACTGATGTCACTTTGGGTCTTTACTTCCACATGGTTTTCCTTAGTGAACTCTTTGTACATGCAGTTCAACATTAAAGCTAGTTCAGGTCAGGTTTGCACAACTTATTCATACCAAATTGGCAATATGAGTCATTATTTATTCAAGTAGTAAATGGTGCTGGAATGTCGCCTTAGTTGATTTGGGGGAAACAGGAAAGAAGCAAAATATACACTTTGATAATGACTGGAGAATGAAGAGTTTGCATTCCATAGATTTTTAAGCATGTTGTAGATGAATCTGAATGGGTCACTGGGTTACATCTGGTTTTGTGAATATGTTTGGAACTGAGGCTTAATTTAATAACCTTTTATATTATTACTAGGTATTGATGTGTAATAATGTTCTTTAGAGTCATTATGTGATTCAGCAGCAGCTTCTGAAGTAGTTACAGAACTGGGATGGGGTCCAAAGATTAACCTGTGATAGCAACAGGCCATTCAAGAAATCCTATTCCACTGAGTTTTGGTTAAAACTTTTCCATAATGCTGACTTTCAGTTCCCAGTGCTATGCAACCTTGACCCAGATTCCTGAAGTAAAAAGTTGCATGTTTAAGCCAAATATTCAACTATCCACATCATATTTTCAACGTCACATTGCAAATCTAGACATAACAGGACAAAGAGAACAGAAACACCATCACACAATAGAAAACACTGAGAAGTGCAAGGTACACTGCCAATTATTTTCAGATGTTTGCGGGTAGATTTGTTTCTTAAAGGAGCTTCTTCTATTTTGTGACCTGTGTGTTCATGATGTGGATTTGGATTGAGTTCAAATTTTACTACCAGGACTGTGGAGGATCTCTGGCATCCCCTAGGTGAGAAGAATAAAACTGTGATTTGTAGTCAGAAGTTCTGCCAAGGAAGCCCATAGCTGGAGGGCTCAGAGACTCACAAGACAGACAAGAACATACAGTAAACCGGTCCACGAACGTCAAAAACACTGGTCTTTTTTTTTTCTTCATTTGATCTGTTCCACATCAGTCAAAGGAAGAAAAAAATTTAATTGGCCGTTTGGAGGCACGAAAGGAAAGTTTGCCTTTGTTGTGAATCTGCATAAGAGTCACCACCATACATTATCATGAATAATACATCCATATCTCCTCCATAGCCACGGGTGGTAGGGATTAGATAAAGCGCCATAAATAAGCTTCAAAGCCCGCTGTATGCCGTTTTGTTACACCTCGCCATAGAGGCCTTTCCTTTAATCACAAACTTAGCCTTAGCTGGTGGGGCCCTTTTGTTGCGATTGTGCTGGTGTCGCTATTAGTGCAGGGCGGCCCCGTCTGTACACACGTATTCATTTACCTAATTAACACGGAACTCACACTGGGAGTCAAATGAAAGCTACCGTAGGGGAGTCACAGAGAACAAAGCCTGGCGAGGAAGCCCGTCTTCCTACTATTGCCAGCCACTGGATCACTGAGGAAAAAAAGCAAAGACACCCGAACAGGGCTTTGGTTATGTGGTTTAACTAAGACATATGTGGGTGAATTGACACCGTTTTCTGGGAAAACTTTTATTTGCTGTCCGCCTGTCAAATGCTTCTTCTGTATTTGATCTATCCTAATGGAGCAGGATGAAGGTTAAAGTCTCTCTGTTGTTGCTGGAAATAACAAATTATTCAGGCTGAGATTACAAAATGTGGGAGCCAAGGTTTTTCTACAAACTACGTAGAATTTATGGTGAATTTATCCCTTTTTTGATACAATATATTCATTGGTACTTGCTGTTTTTTGCAGAAAGATATCAGCTAATGTTTGACACTAGCAACACATATAAAATGAAAATCTGCTGTAGTGAAATATTAATGTGTTTGCACGTATTGGAACATTTTGAACCAGTGATTCCACCAAAAAGGTCAATAGGTTACCTTTCCTCAGAATGTCATTTATTTTCCATTCCTATTGATTGATTTTTTTTTTAATTGTCTGCAAACTTTTTTTGGAAAGCAAGTTAATAAAAACAACTTAACTTACTAAGAAATTATATTTACATGCATTTATTTTAGAAACCTGAGTATTGTAGATATTAATCCAGATATTTTTCTGGACAAATATGGTTCACCTCCATTTAATACAGAAATCTGTCCACACAGCTGTCACTTTACAAAATGTCTCCATGCATATGGGACCACAAAAACGACTGTAAATATTTTACAAGCATGCCAGCATCAACGAGACATTGAACAGAAGATTGTCACTTTTTATCTTTTCTGTGTACCTAAAAATACAAAAGCTCTGGACCAATGAACCAACTGACGGGTACAGCAGACGTAAAGGTTTTAATGTAAACTAGTAAACTTGTAATTGCTTGTCCTAACCAAATGTGTGTGTGTGTGTGTGTGTGTGTGTGTGTGGGGGGGGGGGGGGGGGGGGGGGGGGGGGGGGGGGACAAAAAGCAAAAATGGAAAGTCTTCCTTGTTCTTGTTTCAGGCACACGTTCACTACACAAAGCAACAATGAGCATGCATGAATAAGTATCATTGTTGTGTGACGTCATTATTTTACAAGTCCAGACTGATTCACATACGCTAGAGTTTTAAAAATAATTCATATTTAAACAATTTTTAACACCTGTGGATGAGAGACCCAAACATACAGGAAAATGTTAATTTTGTAAGATATTTGCACCAATGTGGACAAGGCCTTAACTTTGTACCAATCTAACTTTATAAGAAAGTATATGTAACTTAAGCTGCCCTGTGTAATGTTGAGTCACCATGGAAGATCATGCACATATCTTTTAAAAAAAATTAAATGCTGAAAAGCCACATCCTACTGCAAAGTCAGTGTTGTTCAGCAGACTGAACCTCACCATCATGGTATTGCTCCGAGTATATGGATACCTGAACTTTCAACTGTTAAATGATTTCATAACATCCAAAACCATGGGCTTAGCCTAAAACAGACACATATGGACATGAGAAGCAAAAAGTTTAATCATACTGTAATCAAACGGCTTTGCATGCCCTCCAGCTCAACTTCAATCAGCAGCCATGTGAATTATATGCTATTAAAACTACCATCAATATACGTGACAATGTGCATCTAATCCCAGCTGGATCACGTGAATGTTTCACCAGCCAATGTTCCAAATATCTTTTCATTCTATTTACGAGTTATATTTCTGCCACGGGGAGTGGTTCTAGAAGCTTTTGAAACAGTTTTTTTTTTTTTTTACTTCTTCTTGAGTTTCACATCTATCGAAAACAGTGAAGACCCCGTTTACTTCTGCCTATTGATGCAAATTTAATTATCTTCAAGTAATCATGGTGATTGTTGTCTGCCATCTCCAAAATGGCGACCTGATGACTGAAATTAATTTTTTCCAGCTTGACACATAATGAATTGTTACCGGAATGAAAGACAGAATGTTAGCAAGGAACCCTAAAGCCGTCAACCGCTGCTAACTTCTAGTCTCTGCTGGTTTTAGACTGAGATAGAAGTTGATTTTAGGGAAAACCTATTTAGTAGATTTCCGTACACATTTCTTTATAGTCAACCTCACATGACATGACACGACAACATCAGTGACAAATTAAAAAAATACGCTCATCTGTTGTGAAAATCTCCTGCATGTATTCATGCAGTAGATCTATTCAACGCTCAGGAGGTGTATAGTAACAGTAACATCATCTCAGCAGAAACAGACATAATTAACATTTTACTTTTTGGTGACATTTCAAAAGTCTGCTTGGCAGTTGGATGGAGACAGCTTCTGTCTCTATCTGTGTTTCTAGCTCCATTATTTGTTATTTTCTGTCTTAGGTTGGCACCGGACTCACAATTTCATGTTAATCTAAAAAGTTGGATGTTTTTTTAAGAACTAATTATCTTTAATTAATAGAGTAAGAAAGATGCTCATTTCACCTGCCTGTTATGGATGCCTGTAGTCTGTAAGGTAATTTTCAAAGTTTTTCACCAACTGTGATGTAAGAGTTTGAACTACCAGATGTGTGTTATGCAAAAAAAATGAACGAGAATACTGTTTTCCAAAATAAATAAAACATTGTAATGAACTTTCCTTAGTAGTTTTTTTGTTTGTTTTAACATAAATTAATCCCACATTCTGAGTCTCTAGTGACTGCCAATGGAATCCAGAGAAGAAAGAAATTAAATGAACACTATATTCCAAATATTAAAATCAGTAAATGGTGACATTTGGCAGTTTGTTGTATGACTCGGGAAATTGGGGTACAATATGTAACATTTCTTCATTAATCTGTCTAAAAATGACAAGACCCATGTTATACAAATTGTTGACTTGTCTACCTTCATTATCCTCCTAGAGGAATATTTAATTTTATTCAGTGCAGTGGTGTAAGAAATGGGTTATGTACACTGTTGTTATTTCATTCGGTTATTTGTTTGGTTCACTCGTTTTCAGTTAACATTATACTCATTTAATGGCCATTTATCAATTAACATAATATTAACAACTATTACCTGTGGTTCTTTCATCAGAATAACATGACTAACGAATATACGACACCAAGTACATAAATAAACTAAACTTCACAAAATAGCATAGTTTGAATGAGAATCTGACTCACTGGATGTAAGATCCAGATATAACCACCTTTCATTTCTGTCGGCTTTGTCCTTCTTCCCTTGATATGTGCGTTACTGTTTCCTTTTCTGCGGAAAACAGCAACCTCCAAGTCGCAAACTAACGCACTGAAAATTTCTAATTTTGGTGAGGATTTGGGTTGTGCAAAGGCAGCTCTGCTAGTTTTTGCAGCGGATAAACCATTTAAATCACAGCGTTCGTCTTTCTATGTGCAAATGTTCCACCAAAAACAGTTCCATCTTTTACTGTATTGTGGAAGCACCCTTGTTTAGTTTCTCCTATAATTACCTTCGCCAGGAGGTTATGTGATCACCGGAGTTTGTTTGTCTGTCTGTCCGTCTGTGTGTGTGTGTCTGTGTGTCTGTTTGTCTGTTAACAGCATAACTCAAAAAGTCATGGACGGATTTTCACCAAATTTTTACAGGATGTCCGGAAGAGCAAAAGTAACAATCGATTAGATTTTGGAGGTGATCCGGATCACCATCTGGATCCAGGATTTTTTTGAAGGTCGAAGGACAATTCTCTCAATTGGACAGACAGAGGTCACTGCAACGATCCCGGGCGATGGCCGAATCCCCCGTGGCAGGTTCGGGCTTCCCGGGCGAGTCGGGACCGACGAAACGAAGCGGCAGCGACGCGTGCGGTACTGTCACACGCGCGCGCAACGGTACCGTCACGTGCATGTGGCGGTGCCGCGTGCGTCGCTGCAACGATCCCGGGCAACGGCTGAATCCCCCGTGGCCGCTTCGGGCTGCCCGGGCGAGTCGGGACCGACGAAAAGAGGCGGCGACGCGTACGGTACCGTCACACACGCACGCAACGGTACGTGCGTGCGGCGGCGCCGCGTGCAAAACACTGTGCTGTTACACTGTACATGCATGTTATGCTTTCTGCACAAACTGTTGAAACTCAATACAGTCCGTCCATGACTTTTTGAGTTATGCTGTTAACAGACAGACAGACAGACAGACAGACGGCCTGGCGGAGGTCTGCGCTCTCCGAGTGCTTTTCTAGTTACCTTGTTTAGTTTAAATAAAGTTTAAAAAGGTAGAGCCTTTTTTTCCTCTGCGACAGAATGATAGTGTAGGGTAGCCAAACCATTGTGTTTCACAGAATGGGCTGGTAAAGTGAGAATAATTGAGAAGAAACCCCAAACATGGGACACTGTCCATTTCAACTATGTCTTTGAAGTTTAAATGTATACAACTGCCTCCATGCATGATTTAACCCTATTACTCAACACACATACTCTACAGGGTGTCTCTAAAGTCTGGACACATAGGAAATCTCATCTTATTAATTATATGCTTTTGCCTCCACAGATTAAATGTGGCTTTGTCAAAAAAAACAAAGAGTTGAACTGGTACTTCTCAGTGGACGTGAAGGATGGAAATATTGAAAGACAGATGAATTTAATGCACGTCATCCAAGGAGGGTTCCACTTAGTTACCTCCGCCAGGAGGTAATGTAATCACCGGAGTTTGTTTGTCTGTCTGTCCGTCTGTGTGTGTGTGTCTGTCTGTTTGTCTGTTAACAGCATAACTCAAAAAGTCATGGATGGATTTTCACCAAATTTTTACAGGATGTCCGGAAGAGCAAAAGTAACAATCGATTAGATTTTGGAGGTGATCCGGATCACCATCTGGATCCAGGATTTTTTTGAAGGTCGAAGGACAGAAAGACAGAGGTCGCCGGATCAATCCCAGGCGACAGCCAAATTCCGCGCGGCCGGTTCGGCCTGCCCGAGCGAGTCGGGACCGACGGAACGAAGCGGCGGCGACGCGTACCGTCACGTGCACGCGCAACGCTACCGTTACATGCGTGCAGCGGCGCCGCCGTCAAAACTAGGGTGACCATACGTCCTCTTTTGCCCGGACATGTCCTCTTTTGAGAGGCTGTCCGGCCTGTCCGGCCGGCGTTTATAAAGTCCTTCAAATGTTCGGGTTTTTGATCCCCTAAATTCCACATAACGCGAAACCGCCGCGCCGCACAGCGCAGCGCTCTTGAATCATACTGCGCAGCACTTAGAACCGATTCTCTTCTATCAGACAATTTCCACTGCACACGCTGCGGAGCGCCAGCGCCGCGTCTCTGAAGCGCCGGCGCGTGCCACGGCGCTGGAGATTCGCTTCCTCTCAGGCTGACAGGCAGGTAGGCACACTGCGAGAGAGCACTCGAACCGAAAGAAAATGCCGAAACGCAAATGTCATTTCACTGATGAAATGCGAAAAAGTACCCGTTTTCGTCCGGGTCGTGTCAAATGGGAGGCAGAATGTACAGTCTACAAAGCTGGGACTTATGTCTCTGTAGCTAATAAGAAAATGAAAAAGAAGGGAAAATAAGGACTGTTGACTTGAGGCATTATTTCTATATTTTTTCATTTGCCATTAGACACATTATTTTGAAGAATGGCCTAACTGAACATTGAAAAATAGGCTACCTCTCTTTTTCTTTTTAATATTTTGAAGCATTATTTCTATTTTACATAATTGATAATTGGGAGGTTATTTTGAAGAATGGTACTCTACCTCACTTTTCCTAAGTAAGGTGTAAGTGTCAGACTTAAGAGAGATGATTATTTCTTATTTTGTTAAACATCTGAATACATGTGTTCCTACACAACTTGAGTCAATAACTATTAAAGACTAGAGCATGCCATATTTGTATGTGACTGATTATATTGTTTAGGAGAATTGCTTTAATTTAATAAATATATTTTTTATAAAGCAACTGTGAGTGTTTTGGGCTATTTTTCTGTATATCCAGGTAAAGTGTTATTTTCTGGGGAATTCAGAATATCTGTTTAACTGAGTTTGAAGCACAGAAAGCCCCCTGACCCACGGAAAACCCCTAAAAAGGGGGTGGGGGGGACTGAAAATTTTTCGCGCGCGAGCTGGCAGTGTGTCCTCTTTTCAGAGAAACAGAATATGGTCACCCTAGTCAAAACACTGTGCTGTTACACTGTACATGAATGGTATGCTTTGTGCACAAAGATCCCGGGCGACGGCCGACTTCCGGGACCAACGAAACGAAGCGGCGGCGACGCGTACGGTACCGTCACACACGCGCGCCGTTATGAAACCGTTATGTGCGTGCGTCAAAACACTGTGCTGTTGCACTGTACATGCATGTTATGCTTTGTGCACAAACTGTTAAAACTAAATTAAATCCGTCCATTACGTTTTGGGTTATGCTGTTAACAGACAAACAGACAGACACACAGACAAACAAACTCCGTTTGGTCATCTGTACAATTGAGCGATGGAGTGGCGGAGGTCTGCACTCACTGAGTGCTTTTCTAGTTTTTCTACTGTGGCTAAGGTGATTAAAAAGTTTAAAGAAACGGGCAGTGTCATGGACAAACCCTGCTCTGGATGACCAAATGTATAAGCTGAAAATAAAGAATTGGCCATGGCTAAAATTCATGCTAGAATCCAAAAAAATCACTTCCCTAACCCTAACCCTGTCTTTCAATATGTCCATCCTTCACATCCACTGAAAAGTACCAGTTCAACTCTTTCTTCTGTCGACAAAGCCATATTTAATCTGTGGAGGCAAAAATATATATAGTTGATGAAATTTCCGACATGTGAAGACTTTAGGGACACTGTACAATATGTTTAGTGACGAGATCTATTACAGTCAGTATTCCTTAAAAAATCTTGCGTTTAGTCTCTATCTGCACATAGTAGCAATGGTATGTTGAAAGTTATAGATGTGGTTTTGGCAACAATAACAACAAAAAATCAAATGAAAAAACCATTACTGCATTTTGGTTAAGATTTGACAACTAAAACAGTTTGAGTCAGAAAATAGTCATGGTTTCATTTACTAAATTGGTAAACTTGCAGGTTTCCGTTGACCTAAAGTTCATCACTCCAACCTCCACACCCCTATGTTCTGTTTACCTAAAGGATGAAGTATGTCCTGCACTGGCAGTGAGCACTGGCAGTGGAGTGTATCGTGAGATGCAAAATAGTCCGATATTTAATTGAGCATATTGCTTTACAATGATTCTAAATGGAGTGCTGATGAATTCTAGGGTTGCATTTTTATCAAATGTGAAGTGATGGACTACTATTTAAAAGCAATAATAAACTCAGCGGAAGATTTCCTTTGCTTTGTTCATCATTTTTCAGAATCAGAACCAACCAAAGTGCATTCTTGTATATGAACCTCTGCCATTTTGTGACCTTTCTTCACATTTACTTTGGCGAGTAAGCTCAGATTGTTCTGGTAATCAAAGGCACTATAAAGGATATATGCAAACTAACATTTTCACCAAAGAAAAAACAGATAAACCCCACCTGTGTTTATTTCAGGTTTAACATCTGTTACTTCGAACAGAGCCTCCCTTTATTTTGTACAGGAAACATTGTGTATTACATCACATAAGATAATCACATGTTTTTGATGCACACACACACAACTGCAGAGATTAATTACGAGGGGTTGGATGTTGCATCAGCAGCCAATTATCACCTCAGGAGAGTCAGTTGGCCTCGTCATTTGGCGGCTATCTTTCCCTCTTCTCACGCTTCTCCCGAAATCAGCCACCCGTCAGCCCCTAGCAATTTGGATGAGGGGCCAGGAAACAAATTTCCACCCAAATACACAGTGACAACAAATCTGGGATCGAATTAATAAAGTGTAATTTATCAAGAAGAATACAGTATGAAGGATGCAGCTCGGTCAGAGAGCTGCAGCACACGCAGAGAAATAAGTGATCTGTTTAAACTCCATTCATGCAGGGAAAGTCCACAGTGTTTTACCAATGGCTTCTGGCTTCTTCCACTGGGACACCTGAGGGTTCAGCTTTTATCCATAACTATTATTAAAGGCTAACGTGGGAACAACAGACAATTGCTTGAAGGGTAATAATAGGTGATGATGCCTGTGGAAATGGAGTAAAAGGCGCTTAAGACAAACAGAAGAGGTGATTGACAGACATATGGAGAGACAGACAGATGGACAGAGGGACGGAGAGTGAAGGGTGGAGGGCATTTCATGTAATGCTGATTTCAGTGAACCCAGATTCGCCTCTCACCAGCGGCCTGACCTCCTCTGAGTTGCATGATCCTTGTTGCCATGGAAACTGGCAAAACAAGTGTGACACTCTTCTGCTTTCCCCCCCTCGTATCTGAGTGATGAAAATGAATGTGGCCCCAGGATCAACACGCAGCCATATTGGCAAAAAATCAATACTTTTTCCCTCTGTCTTGCATCGGTCCAGTAAACTGTAACATATCAATCCATATGTGTGCACACTCTACACTAATCCTCCCTGCTTGTGCGAGTTGTGTGTGTGTACGTGTGTATGTGAGAGGAAGAGAAAAATGTTGCACTGAAGAAAAGCTGCCCAGTGTGTTTGAACTGCTCCATTAAAACAATCTTTGTTTTTGATACAGACAAGGAGAAAAAGAGCAAGCTGACTGAACACAGACTGGATGTCAGTCTAAGATGGAGGGCTTTTTGTTGTTTTGTTTTGCTTTTCTTTAAATTCTGTTTCTCATTACTGTGCCGAGCCTCAAGCAGTGAGGGGAAAAACCAAACCAGAGCAACTGTGCCTGAGCCCAGGGGCCCCCAGGAGCCACGGGGGTCCCTACTTTGATGGAGGCCTGAGCATCATTAGAACAGATAGTATGATGGGGTCAGAAACACACTGCTACTACTGCACTGCTTCTGCAGGCTCCTAGCAGCACTCTTACTGACAAACACAGACACCAAAAAGTGTTTCCATCCAGCTATTTCTATGTGACTTATGAGGTATCAAATTAGGAAGAATATCCAAAAAGTTTCCAAAAGCAGAAATAAAGAAATATGTGCAGATATTGAAACACTTTTGACTGCAGTACTCTGGATAAATAACTGCAGCATAGATAGATAGATAGGTAGATAGATAGATAGATAGATAGATAGATAGATAGATAGATAGATAGATAGATAGATAGATATGATTCAAAGAGCAGAAGTTTGAAATATATGGAAACAGGTTAACAGAAAGCAGAAATTAATTATGTAATCCATTGAGGTTCTTTTTGAAAGTTCACTGTTCATGAAAAAATGAATATGAGCTAGCACTGCCTTTATGGGCATAATAAAAATTATACTGTTGTACTTAAATTTTTTAATAAAGTGACTGCGAACATTTAGGGAGACTGGCATATGTTAATAAGACTGAGAAGAGCAGGCAGTCCAAACAGCATTGGGGAGGAACAGTCGTGCTCTAAAACATCCCTGGTCCTCAAAGGTCAACCATATTTTTATAATAGCAGCCCTATGGCCAACTCTAAATCTGTCCCCAGAATATGGAAGGCATCCAATGAGGAGGGGTGGGAGATAAAGTCTAGTACCTGCGCAAGGCATCATTACGATGCAATCTTTATAGGTGGGCTAGATAGAAAGATGGGACTTGTGATACACTTTATGCTTTGTAGGCTGGTTTTAAGTAAATTTCTGTCATGTGAGGAAGTGCAGAAGCAGAAGCATATATATAGATATATATGTATATAAACGTGTGTGTGTGTGTGTGTGTGTGTGTGTGTGTGTGTGTGTGTGTGTGTGTGTATGTGTGTGTATACAGGGTGTCCCAAAAAAATGTATACACATTTTAAATAATTGTAAACTCGGTGTTTATTATAATTCATTTCATTTTCAACATGTAAAAGAATTTACAAACATCATTCTATTGTTTTGTCACCGCCTGTTCTCAAACTGATGTCCGTTCTGGTCCAGACACTGCCGACAACGCAAAGCGATGGAATAGCACACATCATTGTCATGAACCGGTGAGCGAACCCAAGCAGCAGGCACAGACAGGCGGGTGAATTAATAATGATTTAATCAATAAAAATATATGTATATATATATAAATAACAGAAAACTCTTCATCATGGAAGCAGGGGGGAAATAACAGAGTGAAGAAACTAAACTGAACTGAACAAAGGGCGGACCCGAAGGCCGAGGTAAAGCTAAACATAAAACTAAACTAACCAGGGAGGAAACTCACAAAAACGTCTGGAGAACGGGAGACGAGGTCGGAGGGGGGCAGAGCAGAGGGAGCCGGAGATGGGGGGCGTAGTGATGGCCGAGGAGCAGATAGTCTGAGAGCAGACGGAGGTGGGGAAACAGAGCCGGCAGGTAATCCAACTGAATGAAGCGGAGTCCATGTAGTGTCGAGCATGTGGTGAGGAGCATGAGGCATGAGGCAGGGCGTGAAACAATGATCCAGCGGTGCGCTGTTGGCAGAGCCAGGCTTTTATCAGGCGCTGATTGTAAATTTGCACCGGCTTGTCATTAGATTGATGGGCCAGAGCACAGGAGCAGGAGGGGGCGTGACAATCATGAAACAATTCCCTTGGTATTTGCGTGCATTCCAGTTCAATGGTTGCTCTCAATTATACTGTATGTATATATACATATATATATATATATATATATATATATATAGATAGATAGATAGATAGATAGATATTGCCCCTTGTCTCTGATCTTGTTTGTGACATTCATGGATAGGCTCTCATTGTACAGAAGAATAGCTGTCTGATATGGGAACCTTACAGTTGTGTCTGTGCTTTTTGCAGATGATGTGGTTCTGTTAACTTCCTCAAACTGTGACCTTCAGCAGGCATTTGTGCAGTTTGCAGCTGACTGTGAAGTGTCTGGGATGAGAGTAAGTATTTTCAAGTCTGAGACCACAGTTCTCAAATCTCTCGAAATGGGTGAATCACTTCCATTGGGTTGCTACAAGCATACGAGTTTCGGTATCTTGGCATCTTTTGCCATGTGTGATGTGTTAACATGTGCTGTAACACGAGTGTGAGATGGACAAACGCATTGGAGCAGCAGTAATGCAGGTGATGTACTGGACCATTTTGATAAAGCACGAGCTGAGCCAGAAGACAAAGCTCTTGATCTGCTGGTCAGTTTACGTTCCAAACCTCATGATGATCATGAGCTCTGGGTGGTGACTGAAAAAACAGCAGATACAAGCAGCTAAGAAGAGTTTTCTCTATAGGATGACTGGGCTCAGCCTTAGAGATGATGTGAGGAGCTCAGACATCGAGAGGGAGCTCAGAGACGAGTCGCGGCTTCCTCGCGATGAAAGCAACAAACTGAGGTGGATCGGGTATCTGATTAGGAAACTCCTGGGTACCTTCCATTGAAGGTCTTCTGGGCTCATCTAATATGGAGAAGACCCTGGGGTAAACATATGACTCACTGGAAGGATTACATATCTCATCTGGCCTGGGAACACAATCTCCAGGAGGAACTAGAAAACTCTCCTGGGTAGATGGATCATCTTTCTTATTCTGCTGCCATCGTGACCTCTGGATGAACAAAAAAATAATGGATTAACGGATCCTTGTATACATTTACACAGCCTTTATTTAAACCTCAGAGATGAGTCTGACAATGAGACATGACAGAAATATGTGTTGCCTTATTGTTGAGGGAGTGCATTTAGCTTACCTATCATGAGTCCTAAGCTGGTGAAATTTATTCCATAATTTAAAATTTTAAACAGCTAGAATGCATTTCAAAATAGAGGCGTGGGGAAAGAAAACAGGTGGGTATTTAAGGAGGTAGAAAGTTAAGTTGTATTAGGAATGTTGTATAATCCTGCATTTTTGAAGCTCAATACAACCAGAATAAAAGTCAAGATATTTCTGGCTCATGTTCAAAATCTCTTGCTCAGACTTTCATCCATGGAAGTGGAAATCTGTGCATGTTCATCATTTTTCATATTGGGTCTCAACTAATACAGGTTTTAATATTTTTTTGACTTTCTGACACCAGAGAATATAAATATACTGTACAGATAAGAATCAATAAAGAGCTGCAGGACCTGGTGCCTGTCATCAGGATTCGATTGCCCCATGTGGGATGTCACGACAATGAAGAGCGACAGCCACCAAGACTGTTCAAACAATGAGTTACCTGTCAGTCCACAGGACTTCACTCCTTCTCATGTTCATGTAAAAATAGCCAACGTGAACACCAAATGGACCAGAAGTAACAGCTCACAGTTAAATGAACTGAGCCACAGTCTGACAGTAAATCACACTTGCAGCGATATATAAATGCATATTATTATTTGCTGAGGCTTTGACAAGGCAGCACATCTGCAAAATTGTTTCACCACTTTTTCTCAATTTGCTCAGAACAAGTATAATCATCCACTAATCAGCAGGTCTGTAATAATTCACACAGCATCATATACATCACATAAGAGGAAGATGACAGCCGGCTGTTGTTAAGTTTTTCTGTCTCTTCACTTATCTGTTTTATTCCTGGTGTGTTTGTGTGTCTGCATGAGTGTGCGTATGTGAGGACACAGTATATGTTGGGTGCTGATGTCCAGGCTGTCGGGATCTCTGAAGGGTTGCCTGTGTGTGTGTGTGTGTGTGTGTGTGTGTGTGTGTGTGTGTGTGTGTGTGTGTGTGTGTGTGTGTGTGTGTGTGTGTGTGTTTGTTTGTGTGTGTGTTTGTGTGGACTGTGATGAGACCCTGTCTCTGACACGATGCTGCTCTGTTAAGGTCAAGCCCTACAGAATGTCAGGGATGATGACACGCACTGAAAGGTTTCATCTAATCCCTCCATTTCCCCTCTTCCCCTTCGTCCCTCCAGTCTGTCTACCCCACCTCCATCTCCGACCCGCTCACTCACAAAACAAGACAGACATATACCAGCCTTCACCTACAGTCTGCATCAAGACTCTTTGTGGGTGTGTTTGTCTATACGTGTGTGTCTAAATAGCATCAAGTCATGCCATCCTACTAGTACTGTAAGGCCAAATCAGAAATGCCTGAGGCCACTGTCTGTGTGTTTGCATGGTCGGTCTGGTCTTTACTGCCCACTGTCAGACATCTTTGCTTCACCCGCAACACATTTACTTATTGAGCTGCTGCTTTAATGTACTGGATACTGAAGTAAAAAGGTAAAAACATGTAAAACACAGAAGATTAAAACAGTTCCAGAAGTGATATCACAAATATATTTTCCTCCCTGATATCAACATTTTCTTTGAAGACTTAGACAACTTGTCAACATCTATTTGATGCCAAATGTTTTGCTGGATTATCTTACAGTTTGGCATTTTTTGGGTTTTTTATCTGATGCTCTCACACAGATAGTAGACTTTTGCTGACCTCAACACTGGAATAAGCCGATCCCTTCAGATCAACCTGAAATAACAAAGTTTAATTCCTCTTCTAGTCACCTTTTCAATGAATGTCTCGTGACAGTCTCCGGTTGCATGTGAAAGCAAATCTAATTCTGTTATTTCTAAACAGCGTCAAATGAATTCAATTAAGCTGCCATGAAAAGAATATTATTTACACCTTATGAGATTACCTGGACTTAATTTCCTGGGGTTTTAAATAATTGACAAACAGCATGTGCGTACTTAACTAAGCCTCATATTATGCGCACAGTTGAACATGTCATCAGTTAATCTTAATGCTTTTTACTTCTACATTTTCCCTCATTTTTCCTTCTTTCCTTCGCTTGGCTGCACCATAGTTAACACTTATTAAATTGAAATTAGCAGCCATCCAGTGATCAAACAACAACGCTTTTCCATCTAGACAACTGAATGACAGCAGAGGCCTCCTCAGCATCTGGTGAGATGCTCAGTTTGGAACAGATAAGCACAGAAGCCCTGCTAATTATGATATTACTGTACAATCCCAGCAAACTTGTTGGGATTTAAAATTGATAAGCAAAGAAACAATGTTGAATTCAAGATGCCTGACTTGCCCTGCACCTTCTCAAGCTGTCATTTATCCTCTCACCTCTGTGGATTGGGTCTGGAAAAATGGAGGAATGCTGGAGATGGAGAGAGCTGAGGGAAAGGGGGGGAATGAAGGATTATATAAAGAAGAAGCAGCACTTGACGGTAACTGGTTGAGATTAGCGCCTTAGGGGTACAGCAGTGGCTGTGATTTTGATACTGCGCCCCCAGCTAAACGCTGAAGGCCGCCTTGCCTAGAGGAGTCTGCCTTCACCCACAGGCAGTCAAAGATTGTTTTCTTACCAGCATCTCCTCCTTCTCCTCCTCCTCCTCCACTCCACAGACACCTGTCATCTCCAATGTCAAAACTCCGCACAGAAAGGAAAAGACAACGTAAAGAATAAACAAAAGAAACATGCTTTTTTAAAGGCACACTCTGCATACAGATCTGTGAGGATGAGGCCCACACTTCACCTGCAGCAGCCTGAGCCCAACCTGCTCAAAGTCATGAGGAGCAGGATTTACAGGGAGAAATGAATAACAAAATAATAACATATTTCTTACTTGCTACTAAGTGAGGGTAATTAATTTATTTAGCACCAGAAATGCCATATTTTTTCTTAATTCTAAGCATTCAAGTAGGAATTTTCTGTGCATTAGGCTTTTGGATAAACAGAAAAATGATTGGAAAAAAGTGTATTCAAAATAAATGATACAGGAAAGCTGTCATTTGAACATTTCATGGCCTTTTGAGAAGATTACTACACTCATGATACTTCTGTGCAAGATTGAAGTAAATTTAAATATGAGGAAAAGCAATGATGAAAAACGGTCAAGAATCAAAGTATTGCAAATAAAATTGCAGCTTTATTGCACAAGATATTAGCATACAGAGTTGTACTTTCTCTATATTTCTCAATTTTGATTCTTCAAAAAATCATTTCCTAAAAAAAATCTACTAAATCGGTTCCCATCAACGAGGTAGGTAATGGCCTGCATCTGACAATATATTATCATTTAGTTTGTGTGATAAATACAGAACAACGTTACCACGTTACCAGACATCATCAATTCAGACAGAACGTTGGGGATGCTCCAATTAGTCTGATTAAATAATCACTCTGAATTGCCTTTTCATGAAAACATCTGATATTTGGCAGTGAGTCAGAGGTCTGGGACCAGGCTATTAGGAAAGACAAAATACTTTATTGTGATGTTTTTTTCTGTGGTTTCCCCCCTCCACAAAAACAACAAGAATGTCAAAATCTAATTTGAGCTCATGCTGGCTTAGGAAAAAAATATTTTTTTAATCAAATCTAGTGTGGATGACCTTTGCCACCTTGAGCGTACAGCTGCCTGAGCAGTAAGAAACAGTAAACTGATCCTGGTGTGAAGTGGCCCTTGTTGTCCGTGTAGTTAAGCAGAAGTATGAGATGACGTGACACTGGCAGCCATGCCAGGCGGTGTTGTTGTAACCAATGGGGGGCAGAGGACACAACAGAGAGTAATGGCTGCTACAAGCCATCAGCCTCACAGCGATAAAAAACACACCGCCACATTTCATCCGCGCTGTTTTTCTCTATTTTAATTCCTTCTGTTTGTTTGTTTGTTTGTCGACCTTGCCGTGTCAGCTGACCTTCCTCTATCCGGGACCCTGAAGAGAGAGAAAGGGGGGGAGGAAAAAGGAGCAACAGTGAGCAAGACGCTGACATTTCTGTACAGGAGGAAGGAACAAACAGCACATACAAAACGCCCCCCCCCCCCCGCCCCCCACCACACACACACACACACACACACACACACACACACACATTCCCCTCAGACAAATTTACTCAAAAATATGTGTGTGTCTTGAACGTCCGAGGCTGTCCGGCTCTCGGCCACCATTGCCAAGGAAGTGTCATGGTGTCGTGACAACTTCAGCGACTGCAGTGCGATGGGTGACCCTCGGCCGGCAGAAGGGGGGCGCTGAATCCCCCACCCACCCTGGATCCTGACAGATGTCATATACCTCCTCCATGGGCACCTTCTGTTTCCTGTTCACCTTTCTCCATCCTGCAGCGTTAGGGCTCCTGTCTCCGCCTCGTCAAAGTGTGCACACATGCACACCCTCAAACACACACACACACACACACACACACACACACACACACACACACACACACACAGACAGGGAAGAAGAGACGTGAACTTGACCGAGATGGATTTTTAAACAGCAGTGGGTTTTTTTTTGGATTGACAGAGCTGATACTGCTGAGCATTTTTTGATGATTATGAGAAACAATAATATAAAGCTGTAGCAATTTAGCAGGTCTCATCTCAATTTTAAGTTTAATTCTGGTAGTCTTTAAGCACCATTATGCCTTTTGTTCCGATGCTGTCTGCTTAACTTAAAAAGCAAACGAGCATTCAGCGCTCGCTGGCATTCACATCGCCTTCTCGTTTCCTGTTATTTACCAAAGGCTTTTCTCTGAGAACAGTTGGTATTTTAGTCTTAGCACACCCCACTCAAAACCTGTTTGCACAGATTTTCCCCATCATCCTTCAGACCATAGTTTGACAGAAACACTTCAACAAAATGAGATTCTGCCTCGTTACATTGTCTTATACTGTTACATCAAAAGTGTCACCGGCCCACTCCGTGAATAACAAGTCTAACAAACCAAAAAGCCTTATGATATTAGATTTCCGTAAACCTTCTGCTAGGCTGCCTCCTCGCTGTGGATTGGGTATCATCCACTCAAAATGCTCTCCTAGATGGAAATGTGCGGACTAAATCTGATCATGGTGCTAGATAATGTTCACTTCTCACTCCTGAAACACAGACTTGAGTAGGAAACGGAGGGGATCCTGTGACTAACCCATCAATCACTGTGACGTTTTGCTCAAGTGATGGATATTCTAATTTCCCTTTTATATACAGGTGCACAGGATGGATGGATGACGATTAATGGACGGGCAAGGCTGTTTCCACAAAACAAAGAAAGACGTAGCACAGCCTGCGGCGCCACCGTGGAGGGCAGGGAGCTACATTTCCCTGTGTTTTTGAAGATGATACCTCACATTTGGGACTTGATGTCCCTGTAAACATGTGAAGACGAAGTATACATCCTGAGGTGACAAAGGTGTTGCTAACACAACAATTGTCTTCCCTCTACAGGGACCTACAGCAGGTTCTGCAGTCTCTTCTATGACAGCCCCAGACACCCTTGCCTCACCTCATTTTCACACAACCTGTTTCTCGCTTTCTATCATTGCTATCACCTCCATAATTATTCCTTAACTTTCACCCCACCTCAGACTGCTTAAGCTGTAATTTATTTAAAAACATCTCCTCCTTGGGCATCTCTTCCAACTCTGCATGCTTATCTGTCAAACTCTTCAAAGACGGAGTTGTGCCAAATATCCTTTTGATGAAATCTTCTGACATATCAGTGCTGCAGGCTTGAATCTCTGAAGAAGTGTCCTCAGCAATCTTTTATCCTTTATTTCCTGGCACAACTTTTTTCTCTCTCTCTCTCTCTATGTAAGGCTTTTAAGCAAACGCATCTTTCATTTTGGACCCTTCGTTTAACTTCCCTCTTAGGCTGGCACACACCACGCTGAAGGTTAAGAGGTTTAACTGCACTAATTGGCCAAAGTCACTGCTGAGATGCAGTTAAACTAACAGGGGGATTGGAAAATGACAAAATATGAGTTCTCAAAATGAGTAAAAAAGGACAGCAGAACAGTATTTCAAACAAAATTCTAAACAGTCATAGCTCATGTTTTTAACAAGACCTATTGTTGAAAATGATTTCATTTGGAGCAGACAGGCTGGAGTCACTGTTTTTACTGCAATAAGACAAAATAATTTGCATTCATTTCAGCGTATCAGCTGATTTAATTGGTCTATTTTGCACTGACTTCCCTCATTTTCGGCCTTTTTGTTGGACGTCAGTGTTCCCCAGTGATTTGCAGTTTTTCCCTTCACAGCTGACATTGAACGTGGGCATTCATAAACCATCCAGCACTTGAGACTTTTCCTAAGACTTAACAATCCAGTCTGAGATCTCTCTTCCACCTCTGTCCTTCTACCTCTATCTCACTTTATCTCTCGCTCTCCACCCCTCCCTCCCTGTCCAAAGCTGTCCTCCCAGCCATCTGTCATGTGATGTTTATGGGCCCTTTTGCTTTTGTGTCCTGATGACCACTGTCACAGAGAGCTACCCATTACCGATGCGGCCTGATGAACGATGTTACCCAGACGCATTGCTGACACCCCTGTGTCCTTGGCCGCAGAGACGCTGCCTCACTAGCCAACTCAGGCCAGTAAAGAATGAGGACAGGGGGGACCTGGGGGAGCTGGACTGAGGACCTGTCCGTCATCCTGCCGACAGGATGTTCATATTCCCCGACACTCCCACCGCTGTCCAACCTCTCCACTTTATCCAGCCAATGGAAACGGGGGGCTGGTCAGCGTGGTGATGATGCTGTCATTAATCCTGGGGTGGTAAATAGTGCCCTTGCCTTTCACCTGAATATATATCTACATGTGAACAGACACGGAGAGGGACCTTCACTCCCCTCCAGAGGCCACATCAGACGCCCTAAAGGGTTAATATAGGTAGAGAGAGATGATGCATGTCGCCGGGCATGATTTTATCTGTCAAATAGAAATGTTAGTGCTTGTTTTGATCTTTTATTCAGTGTGTTTGCAGCTAGTGCAGCGTGTTAGAATAACATTTTATCATACCGTGTTGATAGTGCTAAATAAAAGCTGTTCTAATAGGATTTTTATCCACGCTGTTAAAGCATGTTGTTAAAACTGTGTGCTTGAACCTGGCCACTGCCACCTGAAAATTATCCTTTATCAAATATCACCTGGGTTACCATCTTTGATCTAAGTTCCTCTATCTGTCCAACTAAGAAGTGATTTAGCAATTTGTAGCTAAAAAGATGTGTAAAATCAGACAAAATAAAAATAGTTGAACAGTGAGGTTACATAAGTCTATTGTATGTACATCATAGTATATACAGAACAAAGTAAACAATGCCAGAGTTTTTTTCTTTTTTGTTATCAGCTGATTTCATACAAAGTGCTGTGAAAATCATCTAAATCAATTCAACCCTCACTGTGACCTTTGTTTGTCCTTAAAGCCATTTTACTCTGTGCATTTGTGCAGTTTTTCCAGGCAGGTAGGTTGTTCAAAGCATTTTGGAGGCACTCTTGTCTAGCTTTCTGTCTCCCTGATTGTCTCAGTGTCTCTTCATGTAACTATAAACAGACTTGATGTTGAATTTGGAGTTCTGTGGAGCTCATAGCTTCTGTTGCAGAACTACTGCTTCTTCTGGTTACTGAGGAAAGCTCTTCGTGGCTCTGGCTGTATGTATTGGTGGTACTGCGTGAGTGAATAAGAAGCTAAACATCTAAAGTGCCCAAACGCTTGCACAGCACTGTATATTAAACAAAAACAAAGACTTGTTTTACATTGAAATATACTGATACAAATGCAGCTAAAACAGCTGTCATGTAACCTAAAGCAGTGGCCTGGATCTGTACAAGCAGCGACTGGAAACAAAATCAGAAAATCCTGATCATGATCAAGATGAAGAATTAAAAAAGGTTTCTCTTAAGGAAAGTGTTCTTCTATTTTTTAAACAAAAGCAATGTCCATCAGCAGATGCATGTTTTTTTCCCCAGTACTTTTCACATTTTTACTTTAAATATTCTACTTAACATCACATCTTTGAAAAAATATTTGATAATAAAGAGAGCCTTACTTTTTGGTTGAAATGCTTAATCAAATGTCACCTGTAACAAATTGCTTCATTTTAAAGGTGGACGCCATTCAATAGAATAGTTTAATATTTGAACTCAAGAGTCAAACAAACCAGCCATGTCTCCCAAAAATTACATTCATTTGCAACTGAAGTGCATTCTCAATTGTTTTAAAATGTATGCAACTGCCAGATTACGTTTGTTTGTGACGTATCACGAGTTTCAAAGCAACGTATCTTTGCCATTTATTTTATTGCTTTGCTCCTTTGCATTACACAGAGAACAGAGAGGAAATTTGAAACAAATTGTAAAAAGGTTGCATTTTCCCCAGACTGTGTTATTTTCCTAAACTTAATCACATAGTTTTGGCACCTAAACATAACTGAAAGTTCTGGCAAGTAGTTTATCAAGTATCAGCTAAAGTGTGATATTTTCTTATATGGTGATTTGAAGCCAAAACATAACCAAAATGAAAAGTTAAACAAGTAGAAATGGAAGTGTGAGAATATTTTTCCAACATGGGACCTGAACCAAGGTCTTATGAGTTGAAGTCCTGTTGTCTACTGAGAGTTGATCAGTCTGAGCCACCTATTTTGTTTCTAATTCACAGAGCCAGGATTGCGTACAAATACTTTTTTTTTCAGCACATGCACTGTGCACACTTAACAGGCCGTGTAGAGACATTCAGGGAATCTGCACTGATTCAAAAGTACGTTGGATTAGAACTGCTTACTCTACCTTTAAGGGATCACAATTCATTAACAGTTGAAACCTGTGATCTAGATGTCTTTAAAAAAAACAGTTTAAACCTGAACCAGTAGAGGTTTTTTTGCCCGCAAATTACCAAATCATCGCTTACTTAGTAATATGCATTAAAACCCTTTACATTTCTGTTGGTTTGGACTGTGGTTTGGATGGAAAACGGAGTTTTAACAGAGAAAATAACAGTAAAACTAATCCTTTCACAATAGTATAACATAATGTGAACAATCTGTTGGACCAAATAAAAACCTCATTTAATCAGTGAGGCCTTCTCCCCTCTAGTGTCACCCTCCCTCCCTTCCCTCCCTCAGTCTCTCTATGAACGTCTTTACTGGCCGGTTGAGGCCGCTGATGAATTCTTAAGCAGATCACACTGATAATTGTATTTCATAACTGTCAGTTGTGCGAAGGCTGCCAGTGTGCCCAGGAGCTATTTGTGTCTCAGTATGTCCTCCACAAACCTTCCCTCTCTCCCTCCCTCCCTCCTCCCCCTCCACCCCCACCACCACTCCGTCCAACCCCCCAATCACCAGGGATGTGCTTACTGTCTCCGGCCCCGAATTACTCAATCAGGAGGACACATTTACGGATGACACCTTTATTACAATTAATCAGGGGAACTTGATTAAGAAAGTTATTCCTCCCCTTCATTGAGACTTACACAAGTGGTGCCGCTGCATATTGTAATTTATGTCCCACTGAGCTCTCGCGCCGCTGATAGACAGAAAAGGCGACAGATTGCCAGCCATACTGAGACACATGTGGACGTTTGTGTGTGTCTGTGTCTGTGTGTGTGCGTCAGTGTGGGTAGGTGCACATGCATGCAAGCCGCACGCACGTCTACATATCCAGAAACACATGCACAGCCACAAACAAACACATTCCCCTATCATTCTGTCATGCACAACTCGGGATTCACAAAGAGTTTAATAAATGACTTTAATTGGCTGTAGAGATGTGCTTGCTAAAGAAGGCTTGAATATTCCATTTCCCTTTCTTCTTGTCTCTTTCTTTCACTCTCCCTCTCTTTAACACACACACAAACACACACACACACACTCCTGAATGAAGCCATCTCTTTACCTTTACTCACAGTTCCTGGGTCTGCTGTGGCTAATTAGTTGAGTGGGGTTTTAGGTTTGGTAATTAGGCGGAGGTAGGAGTGATGGGGGCTCAGGGAGTTGGGGAGTTGAGGGGGTCTGACTGACTTGCAGAGAAAGAAACTGGACTGTCTGAATCCTGGCAGCACCAAGCAGCCAACCAGTGTCCCTTAGGCGCCTGGAGGTAGACTACCATCCCACACTATGAGGGTGATGTCTTTGTTATGTGCCACATATTCCGGTGAGGGGGAAAACTGTGGAAAAAGACCGTTTAGTGCGGGGGAAAAAGAGGAAAGGAGGGAGACCTTTGAGAATTTCACTGCCCCGAGTGTCAATGTGCAACAATAAAAAGGAGCACTGCGCCGTTGTCTCGGACGGAAATAGATTGGAAAGGTACGAAAAAAAGTTGTGATTTTCTTATAAATTAGTAACGCAAAAGTGAAATATTTTTATTTTAAAGGTACAGTATGCAACCTTTGCTGAGCAGCAATAATTACCACATAATGTTAGTTGCTAAAACATACTGAAATTAAAGCACAAACAGAGAAAAGTCAGAATAGTGTGCATTTACAGTTGTACAATTAAATGTATCTTTGGTTTGCTATTATCACCTAACAGTGGTTAGTGTAAGCTACTGGTCACATCAGACTGAATAGCGGCAAAACTCCTGAGTGCTTTCAGCTGAGCAAAGGTAATTCTTATGAGTTCAACTTGTCATTTCTAAAGGGAAGCATGTGTTATTTCTTCTTTCAGAGTAAAATAGTCTCAGGGTAAGACAAACCTGCAAAAGTCAGCAATTTTTGTAGATAAAAACCAGCACACACTTTTCCCCGTATGAAACACTCCAGTCTGTGCAATCAGTTTGATAATATGTGCTATAATTTGTGCACTGTATTTAAGTCATCCACATTTACATTAAAGGGCAAATTTAGCTTCCGCTCCATTACTTTCATGTACATAACTATTTAAATTTAACTTGTGTGTTAATGACCCTTTCTAAGAAGTAGCACTACACCAACTCTTAACTAAAATGAAAGACACACTTTGCATAATTTCTTGAGTGGAGAATTTTTCCCTCCAGTTGCACCATCACACATGTCTGCGAATGCTTCTCCAGAAGACCTTCTCCATCTTTAATGTCTTGTTTATGCTCCGCAGTTCCAGGTTGCTTCAATACGATGCCAGTTAGCAGCCTAGGACGGCCACACAATCCAATTAAATAAAGAGTGTTGTCTCTCCAGGTTCCTGTGTTCTCTAATTGGGGCTGTGACTGCTCACTAATCAGTGGAGGTACAGGTAGGCCCTGGAGGACGCCGAGACAAGGCCTCTCCTGTTAATTGAAGAGATGCTAAACCTGGCCTCCTCCTCGCAGTCCAATGTGGATGCACACAGAACTCGAGCACGCTGAATTCATCTAAACATCCGTGCGCATCAACGCCTTTCACGCCTTTTGCACGGCTGGCATGTAAGAGCTTGCTTTTGCTTTGTGACACCTGAGCAAACAGAGCTGCTACAGGGGTGACGGCAATAATTTAAAGACTGCTGTGCTCTGTTGGCCAATGCATTGCTTTCATTGTAGACTTAAAACAAAGTCGCTTTGAATTAGTCATGTTTTGCAGGGATTCAATTTGAAATCTTACGGGTCAAAAATGCTTTTTGGCATGAGAGACTCTGGATCATGGATGTGAAAAAAGTGACTGCAAAACTTTGGACTTTTAAATCAATACTTTGAAAAGGAAATGCTGGGAATGTAATGAGCAGCTTGAATGTTTTGTTTTTCACTATTAAATAAAAAAAAATGCAAAACCATACACATATTTTTGGAATAATCATCTAATAATAATAATAATAAAAATCAACTACAAGGATAATTAAAGATAGTTGTGTGTGCAAAATAATGCAGGTTTGATTTTTTTCTACATGACCACCGTCTCTGTGGACACTGACTTTGACTGGTGTTCTGGCTTCCTCTACTATGGATTCAAAATGGCCTTGGCCTGGTGTGTTTCTGATTTCCTGCACCGTCTGGTGAAGGTAGCAGCTTTGCATGCTGGGGTCACACCTGTAACGTATTTCACACTGGGTTATATTTTGAGTAGCCACCTGGATGAGGAAATAACATGTTCACAGTGCATGAAGACTACAGCCCTCCCTGCCAGGTAGGAACAGGTGTTTGTTTTAGATGACATACAGTACACCGATACAACACGGACTGCTTCTACGTATCTCTGGTCTGTCTGTCTATGCTACTTCGATTCAAAATCCCGCAAGATTTTGAAAACTGTTCAGCGAGGCTTTAAAAGTTACACTTAACACTTATCTATTGTGTCTTCTCTTTTGTGCACTTTTTGGGGTTGTAGACAGAAATTAGTACCATGTAACTAAACTTAATGTGGTATGTTGTGAGTCTTTGTTTTTTCGTTTCAGAACACTAAATTAAATACAAAAAATGGAAATGAAAAAAAGTGTCAAAGGGCATTCCACAAAGCATTCACTAGGAGTGATTTCTTTACTCACGGTGGGGGAAAATAATGACATTTTCTAGTCCAACTCCTGGTTAGCTGGACTAATTTTTTTTTTTTTATTATGTGCAGCTTCAGGGCATGTGAATGAAAAGATTGATTGTGTGAATGCCGTTTCTGTCAGCCACAAACAGGCAATGAAATGCCAAGCACACCTGGAGCAGCACTCACTTTTTGACAAACACATACCAATGTAAGCCCCTATTAGAAAAACAATGAAGTCTATCATAAAACATTTATGGTAGATAAAGTGCCTGAGAGTGCCAACAGCAAGCACATAATGGCAGCAGGTCTAAAATAATTTTAAAGGTGGACAGAAGGTGGGTACACCAGATTAGGAGACGCCATAAAAATAGTTCTATAGATGAAATATAGAAGCTTCTGTTTCAGAGTCTTAATCTGTGCAATATTACTAAGAACACAAAGTTATTAGACCATTTTAAATATTCTACATAAAATTTATTGTTCCAAACTTAGAATGACTTAACGCTAACGTGCATAAAAATCACTTTTTATTGCACAGTTTCCAAAGTATGATAGCAGAAAATAAATTTTGCGAGTATGTTTATTTATTAAAGCATTATATATATATGTAGCATTTCTTCAGTTACTAGGTTGTATCAATCATCTTACAAAAATACAGAACATCAACTCTATTAGAAAACATTCAGTGACGCCATCTGATTTAAACTTAATCACCTAAATTCAAGTATGATTTCTTTAGTGCATTAACAGTTATCTAAATCACAGCTTACTATTGCTAACAGCCGGCGGTGCCACCTCCACCACCACTTTCCCCAGGTTCTTCCCAGCATACAGGTAGTCCACGGCACGGAAAACTGACTCCAAGCCTATGAACCTCCCCTCCTGTGCCAAATCCCCACAATCCACCTCACACACTAACTTCCCTGTTGCAAACATCTGTATCATGCTACTCAGAGCCTCACTGTAGTCACTCATGAAGTGGGGCAGGAAGAAACCCCGAATGCTGGCCGACTTCTGGAGCAGCTTTACCGGGAGCGTCTCTCCTCTGAAAGGTGGGATCCCTGACGCGCTCTGGTAGCCGGAGATGAAGCCGATGACTATCAGTCGGCCCTTGTTAGCCAACCTATTCACTGCAACCTCTAAGACACTGCCTCCAACCGACTCATAGACCACGTCGATGCCTTGTGGGTACTCTTTCCTCAGCGTCTTGGCCAGGTCTTCTGCCGTGTAGTTGATTGGCCGGTCGCAGCCGATGGATTTAAGAAAGCCGGCTTTCTCGTTGGATGAACAGGTGCCAATTACATGGCAACCGGCCTGCTTGGCAAACTGCACGGCAAACTGCCCCGTTCCTCCTGCAGCCGCTGTGACCAGGACGGTCTCACCTTTTGCCAGGTCGCCCAGACGTTTCAAGGCGATGTAGGCCGTGGCACCACTGAGCAGCAGGGTGAGGAACTCTGGCTTCACCGCGGGAACGGGGACAGTTTCCTTGGCTGGCACCACCGTGTACTCAGCAAATGCACCGCTGCCGAAGTAGGCCACGGTGTCCCCGACGGTGTAGCGGGAGCTAGCGCTGAGGCCAAGGCCGACAACCTCCCCAATACCCTCGAAACCAGCGTCGAAGGGAGGCTTCACGGAGGGGTCATAACGGCCGGATGAGTAATTGATATCAGAGGCGTTGATTCCCACAAAACTGAAACACAAACAGAGGGGGGAAAAGGAAGATTAAATGGTGAGAAAAGCAAAATGCACACATTACTTCCGTAAAAAATGGCTTTTATGTGGTCATTAGCACAAGTGCATATTTCTTGAAATCCTGCATGAAGGTCAAGGCTTCATCTTCCTCCTCTAGACACATGTGCACACGGCACAAACAATCCCGTTTGTTTTGGCAATGATTCCCTTTTTCTCTTGAAAAGAACAGTCCTGCGCTGACAGGGAAAGGCTTGTATCACAAAACACATTGCATGATGTCATGATTCATTGTCTTCAGAGACACCCACAACAAAACTCCACTTTTTTTTAAAATCTTAGATAGTTGCCTCTTGCCTCAACACGAAGACGGCTGTTTTCATCTTACTTTTGTAACATGTGGGAAACAAATATGTGAGAAAGGAATGTATAAATAAATCATTTACTGTCTTTTAGAGCGGCACACATGCTGTGCCTCATTACTATTACTGTGCATGTCAAACGTGTACTTTGAGCTGCTAGATAATGCTGCTGTGGTTTATAGATGAGTAACAATGATACAGCAAACCACCTTGATTTGAGTTCTTTACATCCTCACATAGACATATGATGTTATAATCAAAGGGTACAACTATTTGGATGCGTGGAACTGAAAACATGGGGCTATTTGAGTTTGAATCAACCAAAATAAGCAGATATTTGTGACAACACAGTCACAATGATTAAACCTAAACCTTTGAAAAACTTCTGAAACTGATCACATTATTTGCAGAGATGATGTTGGGCAAAATGATAATATTTACTAAGAAAATTAGTAGAACAAGCAGATAATATGAAGTGGTGTAAATTCAAATGCTACACTTAGGAAAATGCTAAAGGTTTCGAGGCCTCACTAACAAATCCATGCAAATTATTTCTTTTGAGGAGCATTTTTACACTAAAATAATACACAAATATATAAAAGAGAACATATACTTTTTAGCCAAATTCGTTAAACCCAGTTGTAAGGAAAAAACAAAAAAGATCATAAAAAGGCACATCATACAATCTGATGCCACCTCTGTCTTTCAAGTGCATGTCATGTATTACATTTATGCACACTTGGATCTAATATGATGTTGAGGAGCACTCAAGAGTCTTGTCGCTAAAGGATTCTTTATATATCTATATAAAAACAACATAAGATCTGTTGCAGTCAAAATCTAAAATAATAATTCAAAAAAATACTCAGTTTGACTGCAGACATGCCCCTTATCACTTAACACTTCTATATTTTATATTTCGTTACACCTGCAAGATTAGACAAAGGGTTCTTTGGCTGCAAATGACTTCCGCATACACAATATGTTTATTTCCCCCGTTAGTTCAAATACATTCCTCATCTCTCCTGACTGCCACTGATACAGACAACCGACCGGTCAAAGGTCTTAGTTCACAAGCAGCTGATCACTGCCTTACAAGCCCATAAGATCCCAGTGCAGTATGTTCTGCACTCACTCTAATGGCAATTTATTGGCACTAAACACACCAATAAAACCCTGAGGTGTGTGTGAGCATTTAATATTTAAAACCACATGATCAGGCAAACCTTAAATCAAAAAGTGGGATATCACCTCCAAACACAAATCCACCTATTCGACAAAAATAGAATTTACGCATGAATTCTCCTGTTTGGGTTAGAAAAATGTTGGGTTTAACGCCACGTTTCTATTCATCAGGCTACAGGAGGTGTGTAGATGTGACTTCTGAATACACTGCTGGCTGCTTCTGCTGCTGCTGTGAATGATGCTGCAATTCCAGCGCTATGTAACACTGCATCTCTTTCTCCATCATCTCCATCTCTGGATGCCAGTCTGAGCCCCCCCATGACTTTCTGTTTGCAGGTTGGTGACGTAGAGAGACAGGAGGACAGAGAGAGGGAGAGAGGGTGAGAGAGGGAGGGAGAGAAAGAGAGAGATGCCGAGATGGATTGATAGACAAATGCAGAGAGGGCGGAACTTGGAATTACAGTACAGCGCTTATTCCTCACGTATTTTGCCATCTTGTGATGATGATGATCGCAGGTGCTGGACAAGGGTAAACCGAGGTAAGCTCACAACCTTTTTACAACTTCTCAACAATATAGTGATAGATGGACACCCAATAATAACCATCGGATGTTCTCACACCACGCTTCGTGTCACACCGTTCCGAAAACATTTGTGCTACCAACAAAAACAACAACTTACCGATTTCTGATGAGCAAGTCCGCGTCTCCGGGTGTCGGAACGGCCACGGTTTGCGCGGAAACGGCCTCTCGGAAATTGGGACTGAGCTTGGTTACGACCAGCTTTTTCATGCTGCTCGGTATGGAGGAGCCTTTAAAATCCATGAAGTGCGCCGAGTAGGACAGATCTATGATGGAGCGCCTCGCAGCCGCATGAACTCTTGAAAGTGCGTCGGTGCCTCTGCGCCCCCAGCTGATTACCGAGATCGTTCTTCTGCCTGTTCTCCCCAACAGCGGCAGCAGCAGCCGACTGGACATGGCTCCGAAATGTGACAAAGTTCACGGGCAACTTGACGTGTGTCTATGGCCGTAATAAGCCCGACTGCCATTAGCCTGCGCTGTGGGCTCTTCTCCCCCCTGCTCAGGCACAGCGTGCAGGCCGGGGCCGGGCGCAGAGCAGCCGGACGCTTTAAAACAATATTAAAAAGCACAAACACGACGATCTTTAAGCAAACAAAAAAACAAGAAGAAGCGCGGAACCGAGTTTTTCTTTTAAGCGCGAAAACGTTTCGCTGGTGCAGCCTCGTAAAAAGAAGCACAGCAGCGCCCCAGACTTGTCGTCGGAGTCCCTCCCCTTCCCGGACACAACACTCACTTCCTAGTAAGGTGAAACAAATCAATCCTCATCTCCCAACATATCCTCCGCCGTTTTACTCCCACGAAAGCAACACCGACCTGCAGGATCTTTTCCAACATCTACAAATACAATTTATAAAGCTTCAATTGCGCAAATTCATCTTTTTGAAAAAAAAAATAGATATTTGTTTAGGGTTGCGCTGCTGCGGAGACGTGTTTGTTCCCACATGTACACCTGTAACCAAAAGTCCGCGATTTGGGAAAGTGTGCTCTTTCCGTTTTGCTCATGTGTTGTCACCTGACTGTAATTTTCTGCAAAATTACGCACCGCTGGACCATGTTGGACTGTTGTCCCACCCTCAGTGGGACTCGGGACTCTAACTCCTGCCATGTCACTGCTATTGGAAGCTAAATCTGAAACCAAAGTAACAACCTTAAAGCTTAACTTGGCTTGTGTTTGTTGTAGTTTGCCACACATGTGCATGTAAGTTTGGTTTTAGTTGATCTCCCGGTTAGTTCCGAGAGGATTCTGTCCTTTTGTCAGAGGTTTGGGATTTTTTTAAAGCATAAGGGAGAAGGAGAGAGAGAGAGGGAGGGAGAGAGAGAGAGGGGGGGGGGGGAACAAGACAATTAAAAAGATTGACAGGTAGGCTCCTCTGTCAGGGGTGACGCTTGTGGAGAGGGGAGGAGTAAAAATGTAGCAGGAAAAGCCACTCGATGCGTCTGTCTATCAGTTGAGACTGTCTGAAACAGCTTCTGGATCCACCGCGTTTCCATTTTTTCTTTTTTGAGAGACCTCGGATCAGTCCCTGGAGTTTCCCCCCTCTATTTTTTGTGCCTTTTTTTTCAAGAAAAAGAGACAAATATTTAGTCCATGTCGATCTGATCTGTTGTTTGGCGAAGCTTGGATGCGCCTGCGTCTTGTTTGTTTCCCCTCTCTCTCAAGTGATCTCCTCTCCACCGCATCAGCCACCCCTCTTTCCCCAAAAACCCGACTCTGTCCAAAAGATGCGATGAGATGAGCGGTGGAAATCATTCTCACGACTCGTAAAACGTAAGTAAGAGAGAAAGCCTGCTCGTCCCGTTTATTTTTTTTTTCAATGGGAGAGAAAGAGGGCAGGAGGGGAGGGAGGAAAAAGTCTCCGCCGGACTGGTGAGGCTGGATCCGGGCTGAGGTGGCGTGGTGGTGACGGGATTGACATTAACCCATCTAATGCCTGTCTATCTGCTCTCTCCTGTCCCCCTTCTCTGTTTCAGGTCTCTGGCAAAAGAAGAGAAGGAAACGCAAGGATACATTACTTATCAGAGGTGTGTGGTGCGCTCACACGGGACTTATTTGTTTGGTTACCGCCAGAAATAATTTATTTTTTTTAGTTTTGGCGTGCGTAAAAGGCGCAACAAACTATCTTCCCCCTCCAAACAGCACTGGAGATTAGGGGGGATTTTTTTTTTCAGAGGGAGTGAACTGAAAACTTGGGTTTTAAGGTGCTGGTTTAGCCGCTTCTTTTTTTTTTGCCACGAGAGAGATGAAGGAAGATGATTTTTAATGGACATGGAGGTGTCTGGAGCCGGCCGAGTCCCTTCGTAATTTCTGAGCTTGTTCTCACTGAAGCCGATCCAGCTATTAAACCCAAAAAAGAGCATCCAGTTTGAAAAGAAGCCTGACATTTTTCAGCTCCGAGATCCCACCACCCTCCCCCGAAAACGGGATGATTTTTCCAAACTGATAGACTTGATTTGTCAGTAATTCCTGCATGAGAAGCACCGTGGAACGTGACGGTCACTATGCCGAGGAGAAAGCAGCAAGAGCCGCGGCGATCAGCAGGTATAACCCGCCCCTCCATTCCTACCATTCCCCATCCCTGTAGCCAAGTAGTTTTTAATTTTCCAAGTGCCAAATGAAAATATCTCCTTCCACATCACAATCCTGACTTGTGCTGCGATTTATTTTACAACTCTGCCTAATTTATTTTGTTGTTATTAACACAGCGCGTAAACTCACCCTTGACACTCAGTTGTGTTTTTAAATGTATCTAATTGCGCAAATGACGCACGAATCTGCGCAATGCCACTTTGAGTTTTTAAAAAAAATATATCATTCTTTGCCAGGAAAGTTCTATTAAGAATGGTGAGATAAACTAAATGGCATGTTATGGAGGATAAAAGGGAGTTTTTGAGGTTCAAGAGTGAGTAATGATGAATAATTGACTGGGAAAGAAGGGGGGAGAAAACTGGTGAGAGCCGGTTTTTTCCTTTCTTTCTGTTTTATTAGAGGATTGCCATCCTTGATTTGATGCGTGATTGATCGCCTGTCTTGTGGCAGTCTTTGATCTATTCATCCCTGATAAACATCAATAAATCCCTCCATGAAGACAAGCATGCTTCTGGTAGGTTTATCCACTCAAACACACAACCCTCCTGTTGTTTCAACCAGGAGCTGGAAACTAAAAAGAACAAAAAAAAGTTGTAAATTAAGATGGAAATTCACCTCATTTATTTTGATGTGCATGTACTAACAGCAGATGAAAGGGACAAGTGTGTATGTTGAATTGATCGCAGGAAAAAATCAACCCAAACACACCTTCTTTTTAAAAAAAATCAAGTGTTTGAATCTCTGAGTATTCCTTTTTTATTTTGTTCTTAGACAAATGTTGAAGTTTTTTTTGCTTGTTCCCATCCAAATTCATCCCACATTCTCTGTAGGAATAAGTCCAGTATTGAAATCAATATCCACTGCTGGAGGGGAGCATGATATTTGCAATGTGACCAACTGATAAAACCAGGTGTTGGCAGAGGACCGACAAGGTTGACTTCTAGTGATTTGGATTTGGACTCCCCCTTTTTCCTCTCGTCTCCCTGCAGCCTTTAAACAAATGTAAATGAGTGACAGGGGTTTCTACCTCTGTGCTAATGAGGCCGAGCCTTTGAAGTTAGGCATTAACAACTGGAGTGAACAAAAGACAGTTACAGAATTTTAAAGAGATTTTGAAATATGAGGTGCAAAGCGGGTCGAACAGGAGGTTCCAGCCGACGAAGACTTTGAACTCAGCAGGTTTTTTTATCATTTTAAGCAGGGAGCTGGTGGTGATGGTGGTGATGAGGATGAGGAGGAGGAGGAGGATGAGTGTAGGACGGAGAACATTCAACCGGTGCTCGCTGTTAACTTCTCTCTTTCTCCTTTCTAGCAAAGCAGTGTGCACATGATTTCTGGCCCACACTGACGCGAGGATTCAGATTTAGATATCGAGCCTCACTGTACTTCTCTGAGTGTGTGTGTGAGAGAGAGTTTGCTTCTGCTGTTTTGGCGAAATATCCCTCTGGAAAAGGTCGGCCACGATGGGAGCCCAGTGACTCCCCCTAGATTTCTGCATGTAGATGGAGGCATGAAAAACATGACATCGCTGTGACCCCTCCCTCCCCACAGACACGCGCACACACACACACACACACACACACACACAAACAAACCATTGATCCATTACACTGTCCACTGAGTGCCATGCACATCATGAGTTGTAATGGTCAATCGCAGCTTGGCAAACGAGATGTTTTCCATTCTTCCATGAACACGACGGTCAGTCAGAGATAACGCCCTCCACTACATGCTGCCACCAGCAAATAGCCAACACATAATCACACAGACTTACACACTTACACACACATACACACAACACACACACACTAGGCTAGCCTGATGCTCTAGTGGGAGCTAGTACTGACCTGTGGCTTCCTCCCTGTGCTTCTGCTCACAGAGGAAATTGCTCATAGTGGGACAGAGCATGAAAATCACACTTTAGATAATTAAAATATCCGACTTGCCTGGACAGGATTCTTTTTATTTCTCACCTTGCACGTCTTTTTGTTGTTGTTTTTTTTTTTTGAGAGTGTTATTGGCTACATTGGGTTTTATTTTAGGGGTTCGATGCCAGAAGCTTGCACAAAATGATGTTGCAACGCCAGGAGTAGCGACAATTCTAATTGTGCATCAGTTGTGCAAATTTTACAGTTAAATTTCTTCCAATGTAAACTCCTCAGGCAAGGAACACATTTTTTTGCATTGTTCTTCTCCTGCTTTAAAAATTCATTTACATATTTATTTATTTTCTTTGAAATATTGCGGTTCCCGAGACAAATTTGCTTTTGGAACGCTAATTATTTTTTCAAGTCAAATATTGAACATCGAGTATTAATTTTAAGTGTGTGTGTGTGTGTGTGTGTGTGTGTGTGGTGTTCAGATGACACATATAACGAGAACCCATTTTCAGCAGATGAAACAAATGTAGCACTCATTACATAATTATCTTTTTGATCATTTTCATCAGGAAAATTCACGTATAGGAATCCTACAGGAAAGCCAAGCTGGAAAGAAAGTTTGTGCATCAGCAAGTTTGTGAATGTTTCTACATTATGTATTTGCTCACAAACGCTCCTGTGAGACGTACAGTCTTGCTTCATCACTAGATGACTTGATTTAAAGTTGATGAGGACAGGAGAGAAGGTAGGAACAAGTTAAAAAAAAAACAGGAGTGGTGCTGCCTTTTATCCGTGGTAGACATGGGTAGACTTACAGGAGGAAGAGGAGCAGATCAGATAGTCACGCTTATTTCTGCGGAGTGCGATGGTTAATTATAAGAAAGACGGTGTGTGTGAGTGTGCGCGTGGGGAAGCGGTGGTGGTGGTGGGGGTAAGGTTGCTTCCCGTTGGCTTCATTAGAGAGAGCCCTAATTATCTGTGGAGCTGATGGATTTGTGACAGGCCCTAACGATTAATGCTGACAAATTCAGTAAGGTGTCAAGTCCGCAGCTGCCTTGATGTAATCAAGTTGATATTATACAGTCCCCATAGCCCCTAGTGCAGCACCAACTCAATTTGCCTGTGCAGGTGACAAATGGACTTTGCTACCTGACTAATCACGTCAGGAGACAATGCCAGTTAATGACCTCGGTAAGCCCCCACCCCCACCACTCTTATAACCTTGTAATAAGCAATCCAGGCCAGCCACAGCACGTCGCAACCTCTTCCCTCTGTTCTCTGTTAATTTTTGCGCGTCTCCTGTTTTTCGTTTGAATTCTTACAGACGATCGTTTGAGTGTTGAAACAGCAGCGTATGTTCGTGAAGTTTCCTCTTGATTTTCAGCTGGAATGTTAGGGGTGGAAATTTTTCAACTGTTGCGAGAGATTTATTTATTTTTGTATTAATGACATGGCTCAGGCCTGCTCTAACCGCTTGATATATCAGCACTCCAAAGTAATCCCAGGGACCATTTTTAAAATCTCGACGCTCTGTTGAAGTTTTTACACTTTTGCGTGTGTTGCAGCCCCTGCTAGTAAATCACCACCACATCATAACACGGTCTTCACGTACTTTGGCTCAATGTCCTCCCAGCTCCAGTGCTGCAGCCGCCTCGCTGAAGGCCTCCAGTTTATTCCGAGCTGGAGAATCACAGTGCCCAGGGATTAATGATTTTGCATGCCCGGGGTAGCTAAGATTACACAGCGACCTTTGTGCTCTTACTTGACGTTGCTGTTATGTGATATTCTCCCCCTCAAAATAATCAGCATGCTGAGATTTATGTGCCCCCCACCCTTCTGTCTGCACCAACGTCCTGAGGAATACAGCAGTGCATAGGCTCTAGGTGTGTGTGTGTGTTTTTTTACTTTTAATGTTGCCGGATTTGAATAACACCCTCCTTCCTGAGAATTAGAACAGTCTTGTTTTGATGAAAAGTTGATTTTCAGCAAAGGAACTAGTGTGTTTGGCCTGGAAGTTGGAGCCGCTTATAACTTCCGGCGGCTTAAAGGCTCCACAGCTTCTGAGAAATGAGAAGTTTATGTTAGAATTTGATGGGGAAAATAGTGTGTGTATGTTTGTCTGAATGTGTAATGAGAAAGAAGGGGAGAGAGAGACGAGACGAGGAGAGTGTGTGTGTGTGTTTCTAGCTTCGCACTGACCGGTGTTAGTTTTCCTGGAATGAATAACTCGAACGAGTGTAACGGTAACCTCGCCATGTTAGTCATCCTCTTTAGCATGGCCTGCCTTCAGATCCCCTCTCTGTTCCCCCCACAGGAGCAGGAAAACAACCTCCAACAGCAGCGCCACATGTTTCTCACTTCTGACTGTCATATCTTTGCACTATTCCCAATCAAAGGCAGTGATATCAGACAGAGCAGGAACACATATTGATCCACCGCAGCCTGTTTTATTTTCCACCCTTCACTTGTACTGTATGTTTCCTGGGTGTTCCCTTTAGCTTGTGTGTGTGCGTGTGTGTTTAGCGGTCGGACTCAGCTAGAGGTTACGCTAATTGGAGTGGCGGTGTCGTTAGCAGGTGGCATCGATCGACCTTGTCGATAGCCACTTTTGCTCCTGCGCCACCCTCTGAAACTAATAGTTAAATTTACATCTGGGATTTGGGCCAGTCAGAGGTCAAACATGCTCAGCTCGCTCTTCTAATGCCTCGAGTCACCACAAGTGCCCCTGGTGTTTGTATGTGTGTGTGTGTCTGTGTGTGTGGGGTGTTAGTTTCTTGCATGCAGTGGTTACGTTTGTTGCTCTTGAAATTGTTTTTCACGAGGAGTTTGCACAAAAACATTTAACGCTAGCACCTTCAATATCAACAGGTTTTTAAAAAATATATTTTAATGAAATAGAAGATACTTGCAGAGCTACAGCAGCATATGCTAAGCTTTTACTGTTGACAGAGAAAAGAACATATTTCACACCACAGCACTAATGCCCCTCCTTGTCTTTTTCTCTTTTTGATTCTTTTTGGGGCATTCTCAACAAAAGCTGCCCTCGGGGCACGCAGCTACCATCACTAGCAGTGTGTTGCCCTCACTGCACTTTAAACACACACACACACACACACACACACACACACACACACACACACACACACACACACACACACACACACACACACACACACCGTCAACCATAAACACAGACAGTCAGACAGACAGACACACACATACACCTACACCTAATGCTTAAGTGCAGCCAGCATGTCTCTGTGGGAGGTCATAATGGAGGTGGCTTAGTATGATGGGAAATCATATCATTAAAGCAGCCAGATGTGCTTTGTTGCCTGCCTTGCAGCACATAAAAACAGCAGCAAGTCATGGGATCCAAAAAAGAGAAGAAAAAAAAAAATCCAAGTCTGAGAAAATCAAGTCTGAAACAGATAGAAAGCAGCCCTCTGGGACTGGGCTGACAAGCAGTCTTACTCCTGACTGCCATAGAAAAACAATTTCCCCCCAAATAAAGAGTTTTTGTTCTCGTTTTCAATGTTGCAGCAGTATAACAGAGTCACTTTTTTAAACTTTTGTAAAATACAGATAGGACTCACAGCTTTGATAAACAGCTTGCTGTCGCTGTTATCAGCTCACTGTTAAATCTACTTAATTACTATGAAATATTTATGTTGTGCTGAGTAATTACATTTTGTTAAGGGGTTCACAGTAGGGATGTAAGGCTTAAGAGCTCATTAATGAAAAACTGTTGATATGTTGTGTTTTCTGTTTTTTTCCCCCTTCTCTGGCACATAATTTGAGACATGAGGAAGATAAGAGGGGAAGCGTTCAAGAGAAGTAGTCATGCAACATTTAAGGCGCAAAAATTGACATCTCAAATTTTCTTAAGTAAAGTATTACATTTGCCGAGGGTAAATTTGCTCTCTTGATCAGTGCCGTGCCTCCTCGAGAGGCTATGGGAAAGTCTGCTAGAGCCAAATTTAACATGTTACTACTATCAATAAAAGATGAGCAATTACAGAATATTTTGTCTAATAAGTATTTGAATTCCTCGGCGCAGGAAAAAAAACATGTAGCTTACCCACTCATTACATCAGTTAGCAGGGGGAGTGAGAGGCAGCTCTTTGATGCCAACAAACAAACAAGACAAACGAGATGGGCCCACTACAGAAGAGCAAAAGCCCTATCCAGGGACACCCAACCCCTGCACACTCCTCCCTTCCCTCCGTGTCTTCCTCTTCTATGTCTCTCTACCATTTTCTTTCTCGCTCTCCGTCTCTTTTACGTACTTCTCATCTCTCCTCTCATTTTTTTGCAGCACTCCCTCTTGCTTTATTTCTTGCTATTTTCCCTTCTCCAGCAGGTTTCTCATCTCACATCTCCTTCTCTCTACTAGATAAATACTCTCTTTTTTACAACTCAAAAAGCATAGAAAAAAGAGAGAGAGGTGGAGGAAAATAGGGGTAGAAAATGGGGATGAAAATGTATTTTAAAACTGCTGTTCTTTTTTTTTGTTTTTTTTTTCCGTTTTGCTCATACCTCATCAGACAAAGTTAGGTGGAGATTGCTCGGAGGAATGAAAAGCTGAAAAGGAAACAAATGAGGGAGGAGGGAATGAAAGAGTTTAACTGTGCATTCTTGATTTCTTTCTTTTTTCTTTTTTTGAGGCTGTTTTTCACTAAATACTGAATCATCTCAACATGGTTTGAATGCAGTGTAACGAAATAGGCCCGTTTTCTTCCCTCTGGTAACTGAACAGAGAAGGGAAATGCTTGAGGATGGCAGTGGGCACCAATGTTTAGCTCAACGGAAGCATTGAAAGAAAAGATGGTGTTTGTGGGTGGGGGTCCAGGGGATGGGGGGGGTGGGATGAAATCTGTGTGTGTGGGGAGGGGGCAGCTTTTAGGATGGACATTAAAGCTGACAGATGAACGGGACGATAGACAAATTCTCCTGCAACAGCTGTGACTACCGCCATTATCCTGACAGGTGTCAATTAAGAATTACTGCCTGGCCGGCCGAAAAGCCCCTCCCATCTCACCCACACGTCCCTCCATCCCTACATCCCCTCCAACCTCACCCGCCCAACTCTCACCCCCTTGTCCAGCTGTCGGAGTGTGAGAGAAATAACACTTTACCCTTGTCAGTGTTGTCACAGGCCCTGCAGCATTGGTTCCCCCCCAGACAAGGCAGCCAGCGGCAGACTCTCGCTGATCAATTGCTCGCCGTTTTCGTGATCATGGTGACGTGTCTGTCTGTTAAAGGTCCGGTTTTAGCCACCTAAATGGTGAAGTCCTATTGCAGCTCAGCAGTTTTCTGCTCCAGTAGCCAAATATTACCAGAAAGATGCAGTAACTTACAAACTGGTGTCTTGTATCACGTTGTTATTGCTTATAATATAAAGCGCAGGGCGTTGTATGGTGGCACCCGCATTTCATCCCTTGTTGTGTGTGTTTGGGTGAATTTGCACAGAGCGTGTGTTGTGTTCACCTCGGCTGCAGACTATCCTAGGTGCTGGTTCTCTTGATCCGCTCTTGCTCACTCTGTTGGCCAACACAGGGCGGCTTTTATTCCACATTGTAAAGTGGTGAGTTGAGGTCAATGAGTGAGAAAATGAACAGTTGCCATTGCCCATCTTGAAGGCTCACTTCCAGTAAACCCGCTGGCTGAGAAACACATTTTGGGGTCGACAGGCTTCTGGCTTTCGAGCGAACAAACCGGAAATTTAAGCGGCGTGTGTTCTCCGTTTGCCATATTTTCCCAATTTTTAAGGGTTTAAATCAGTGCAGTGGCATGTAGTTCAATTTCCCTTTAATTGTTTAAGTGTAATAAGAAGCATTACGTGCATGAAACCGGGATTCAGGCAGCCAAGTGGTGACGGTGTGAGTAACAAAGAGGGAAGCAAAGGGAAATAAAGTTTAACGCTGCATTTTCGGTTAAATGCCGTAATTTCTAATCATGCATCGTGTAATTTATCATTAGATGCATAGGCGTTCGGTGTATTTTAAAGTTATTATACGCTCCTGAACCATGCTGTTGACACTGTGTAGTTATTACTTGGCTTCTGTAATAAATGCAGTTTCCAGTGTCAGTGCAGAATAAACATGAGAAGCTTCAATCGGTTGAAGGAGGAAGCAAAAACAGCAACGCGAAAAAAGCAACATGAGAGTGAGTGCAGAAGGCTCCCCAGGAATACACAGATGGATTTGCATGTTCACTTGGGAGTTACAGTTTTGGATTTCCTCCCTAGAAATCATTTGCCACAGAAAATAACCGGGGAAGATAATATCAGTGTTATTTCGCTACTCCTGCTTTATTTGCATATCTCTTGTTTTAAATAAGGCAACCCCTCGCAGTGAAATTCGGTTTGTTTTCCTGAGCTTCATTCTGCATCACCTCTTTCTCTTTTCCCCATCATCGCAATCCCAACATCTCACTCGCTCTCCTTCTTTCTCTCTCTCTCTCTTTATTTTATTCTTTCTTCGGGCCCAGCCGCCTCTCTTCTGTCTCACACTGGCGCTAGACTGCTCTGAGCGATTATCAAACCTGAGAATATTTTCCATCCCCATGCAAATCACCCCACCATGCTCTCTTATCGTTCCCGCTTTGCCCCCCAACCACCCTGTTCCACCTCCCTCGCCCCTCCATCCCGAACGTTTGTGTGTAATCAAAGTAAACGGCAGCTAAAGCTAAAAGGGAAACGCTCTTTGTGGAGATGGATGGAGGGATTAAATATTAACCGGATGCGGCTGACTTAAGGCAAGTGTTTTACATAGCTGCTCCCGCCATGGATGCCGCACATTGATCCCCTTCGCCCTGGCGCCTTTTTACTTGTTTGGCTGCCTGCCGTTAATTTTTCACCATCATCTCACTGGCCGGGGCCTTTAGAAACATAGAGGCCAATGAATGGTTCAGCCACCCCACCCCCACATTGTGCTTTTAACAGGGGCAGGTGAGATGGATGATAGCAATTTGAAATTTTGTTTGTGCGTGTGATCATGGAGATTGTTTTCGGTATTACCATGGTGTAACAATTCCGGTGATTAATTGAGGCGAATGCTTGGAGGAATCGTGACGGTGGAGGGGTGCGAAACAGGAGGTTGCGAGCTCTCCACCTTCCCTCCGCTTTTTGACTGGTGAATGTGGCGTTTTATCAGCTGACCTTGGAGTCCCAAACTGCTGCCTTCTTCTTCCGCACACACGCAACAACACACTCCTGAGATCCTCCTGCATCCGCACACTGGCCATCTTGTCATGTCACGTCCTTCATTTCCTCGCAACGCTTTCTTCCTTCTCCCCCAGCTGTGATTAGAAGAGAAAAGTCGGAGCGCTCAAACCCAAAAGTTTGCTCAGAAAGGAGACTAAACAAAAACAAAATGGCCACAGTGGCTGCACTATTCGGACATGAGCGGTAGGAGTGTTCTTGCAGGAGGCGGCGGTGCTGTGTGTTTTCAATGTGTTTGTTGTCTACATGTGTATTGCAATATCCTGTGGGTCACAGAGGCAGCTTGTTAACAGAGGGAGGGGCTCATGGCAGCACTGGTTCATCCCACCCTGCTTCTTGAAACACACACACACACACATGCACAAAGTTTTTGCATGCACTGGTGCCGTTGACAGCATTGTGAAGGCCCTGTAGCATTTATAGATGTGTCGGTCGTGCAGCAGAGGTACCCCCCCGCCACACACACACACACACACACACCTCCCCACCCCAGCCAGAGTGCACATCTGACGGGGTCGAAGGCAGGTCGCGACCCTCAGGTGTCCACAGTTCGGACCATGCAGGCTCTTGTTTGCGCTCCATTTTTTCCTCTTCTGCTTCAGCTTCTCTCTTCAGTGGCTGACTTTATGTTCTATTTAAGTTCAAACAAATATGAGCCTTTTGCAGCGGATATTAATGTTTCGCTGCTGGAAGCTGAAGATAGCTGATATTTATAATGCTGCATGGTGTTAATTTGACAATTTCCATGCCACCAAAAATTCCAAATATTTAGTGTTTCAACCGAAATTACACGATATTAAAGCGCTCTAAGCCAATAAGCCAATAATAATAGCAATGATAATAATACTAACACTAAAAATATTGTTGCCTAGTTGTGTAATCCAATCAGAGCGGTGCATTAAATTAAATGCAGTTACCTTTCACATCGTCGTAGTGTTTAATTTCACAATAAACGTGATGATGAAATGTATACACTATACTTTAATACACGATAAATACCAGTTAATGTACTAATATGTCTGACCTGAATTGCTCTTTCTTCTCCTCCGTTGTCTCTTGGATCCTCACCAACTTCTTCCTTTTCATCCTGTTTTCTTCTCCCTGTCTTTCTGTGTCTCTTGCTCTTTTGCTCTCCTTTAGTCAAAGTAGCCCTGGTCCCCATAGCAACACATGGTGAACTCTTACTCATTAGTGTGTATTGCACTCTGCTGAATGGCCTGAATCCTGCTTCCCCCATTCCTGTGATTTCATACCAACACAGCCATCACCTCATGATTTTGTACCTGACTGCAGTGAGTAACCGCCATTGAAGATACTTGAGCATTTGCTTCATTCAAAATCATAGCATTTCTCTTGTAGTAGCTGAATTGTGCGTATATGTGTGTAAGAGCACATGAAGATTGAGAGGCGACACTGGGAAACGTCCCTCCGTCACGCCTGACTCGCGCTCGGCTGTTTTTTTGGCCGTTAAATCTCCAGCGCGCTGATAACAGGTCAGCCGTTGAGAGAGAAACGGGAGGGAGGAGGGGTGTAAAGAAAGAGAGAGAGGAAGAGGAAGAACCAGGATATGATTAGAGAGAGAGAGTAAGAAAGTGCAAGAGGAGAAAAAAAAGGGAAAAAGAGAGATTGGTCTTCTTTATGTTGGCTCACCCATTGCGTGGGCGGCGCATAGAGTGGAGAGGTCAATAGGAGGCCGTGATAGGCTAATCTGCCAGGAAGGGAGGGTGAGGGCAGGCCTCACGGGAGCAGCTCATTGGCTAGACTCATTTGCCCTGTGAAATAAAATCTCATCGTGTCTTTGTTTTCTTTTTCTTTAAAGATTGATAGCGCGGCTATTTGCTCTGAAAAGTCTTCGAGTGTGTGAATATTTATCTGCTTGCATATGTACTGTATGTGTGTGTGTGTGTGTATGTGTCTGCGGCATACTTTTCCTAGTTCATCCCAGTTCCTGTGGGAATGTGTGTGTGTCTATGTGCAACATTTCCAGAGCTGTGTGCGCTCCAGTCAGACACATGGATGACAGATGACCCAGTGGGAGACACCAGCCATCCTGCCCAACCGGAATCTTGCCCCCACCCACCCCCACACACTCACACCCTCCTACCCCCCTTTGCCTATTAAAAAGTGCGCACTTTGTTTACTTCCTTGGCTTTTCGCCATAAATCCTGGATCCACCTCCGATGTGGCGTTGCCCTCTTTTCCTCGGGTTACGGCTTTGAACACGATCATAATAGCTGCGTCACTCTGAGTGTGTGTGTGTGTGTGTGAGAGAGAACAAACCAGCCGCAACCTGGCTGCATGCATGCCTGTGTGTGTGTGTGTGTGTGTGTGTGTGTGTGTGTGTGTGTGTGTGTGTGTGTGTGTGTGTGTGTGTGTGTGTGTGTGTGTGTGTGTGTGTGTGTGTGTGTGTGTGTGTGTGTGTGTGTGAGGTGGGGGGGTTACTGGACCAGAGGAAACCTAAATCCTCATATAAAAAGGCCATGCACTCAGCCTGGGCTGAGGGGAAGGAGGGAGGAAAGAGAGAGAGAGAGAGAGAGAGAGAGACAGAAACGGAGCGCAAGAGAGAGAGAGGGAAGGGAAAAAAGTTGATTTCCTTTTTCAGCAGAGCCATACATCACAGGGCCTCCCAGCTGCAGTGTCACAAGCTGACAGAATGACATGTGTCATTTATCAAAGGGGCCAGGCGGGGGCCTTGGGAAACGTGCACCACAAAGCCTGAGAGAGTTCATTCCAACGCTCAACCCTCCCTCCTTCCCTTCCTCCCTCCCTCCCTCATCTCGACTCCTTCAGCCCGCCCCCGCTGTTCACTCTCCTCCTCGTTTCTCCCCCCACCACCACCTCCCGACCACCTCCACCCTCCCTGCTCACTTTGCCTGGTGCCGAAAAAGGGCCCTGTAATGTTTTCTGTCTGCCTTGTAACTCTCACATCCACTGTGTGTGTGTGTGTTTGTGTGTGTACAGCTGTGTGTTTCTGTATGCAGGGCTACCCAAAACACCGGCTACACCTTAAAGCCAAAGTCAGTCCAATTTTGAAGAAAATCCAAAAGAACAAATTAAGGAAACATTGGAAAACATTTCAACAACATGCACATATTTTTTTCATTCATGAAATTGTCACCCAATCATGATATTAGTAATTGGTCTTGCTGATTTGGTTAAAGACAGTTTATATCTTTGTCATATATATTATTGTAGGCTTATTATAAAATGGTTGTTGCGAACTTCTATCATTCCAAGCTGTCATTTTTATTCAGTTGATCTGTTTATGGTCTGGAAACGTTTATATGCACACACACACACACACACACACACACACTCCATACCTGCTACTGAAGAGTTGTTTGACGGGGAGATTACAGCTTTGCCGGCTGGTTGGGCCCCAGTCGGAGGTCTGCGGGGTCATGGCACTGAACGCTCCAGGCCCGTTTAAGAACACATTACGTTGCAGAACAGCTTGTACATAGGAATGCCTGTTGTAACCGATGTGTCGGTTACAATAGCAAGCGGTGTCAGTCCAGTCATGGCATGCCTATCTACCACTTTTTGTGTTAATGTCTTACCTCACCGCATGCACTCCATTTCCAGCTTCCTCTCATCCATCATCGGCTCACCTTTCATCCCAGCCCTTCATCCACCCCCATCATCAGCCTCAGCTAGGGTTAACTCCATTCCAGCCACTTCCAGAATCAATAAACTATCTCACCTGGGTGCCCTTCCTTCCTCCACCGTGGTCAGATTAGACGTTTACAGAAGACCAGAGCTCGAGGCTGTAATCTGCCTCTTTACCTGTGTTTAGATGCGAAGCAGGCCTTGTTGCCATGTTTGTGCGTCTTGTTTTATAGAACTTTTCTTTTGAGCAAGTGCGATAAAATTGGAACTATTAATGAGAAGGCACAAAGTATAATCAGCATCAATTTATCCAAAAGGCTGAACTAAAGAATCATAAACTTATCACACTGAATAAGTGACAGTTAAACATCAAGTTTATCATTGAAAGCTGCCAGTATAAATGCAGGGACATTTCCATAGGTTAGGATAGACAGAAGAGTGTGTACAGTGCCCTTTTTAAGACATGCTAGGGGTTTCAAATATCTGCAGTTTTTGATGCATTTTGCAAGGATGCCTCCACTCTGAAAAGCATGCCCCCATTGCTTACTTTTGCTTTCTAATGCCAGACTAAACAGAGTATATTTCTACTAGTGCAGAATCCAGCCAGGTCCTGGCAGATCAGACAGCCTGAAGAGCAGCAGAAAAACTCTGCATGGAATTCTCTTTTTAATAATTAAAAATCCAACTCGGGGCAGGACGAGGTGGTGAGCTGAAACAGAGAGTGAGTAAGGAGGGGGAAAAGAAGGAGGAAAAAAAGCAGAAAGAAGACTTGGGGGGAGCCCTCTTGACAGTATAATGTTTCCTTGCTTTGTCTGCGGGGGTTAAAGATGTTGTACATCATTAAGAAGAATATTCAGTGGCAGGTCACCGAGGGGTGACCCTTTGGAACAGGTCATGGATAGTTCACCCTTTAAAGCCTGCAGCCCACTGAATTCTTCCCCTTCCCCCCTACTCTGTACACACAACCATAGGTGTGAATCCAATGCTGAGAGTTTTTTACTCAGTGGCCATTTTAATATCTTCGTTTTCTCTTTTTCTCGATGAGCAAAAAGAAGTCAGCAACATAGGCCTATAATTGATTGCAACGTGCAGTCAAGTTAGCTCCGACACGATAAAACGGCTCATTTTCAAACGGCTCTGCTATAGTTCTGTATTTTGGCACCTATGGATGACTCAACTCGCGTTGACTAAACTAACATATGTACACTAGTGTTTACAGGGGATCAAGAATAGAGCTTTGAGATGCAAAAAACAACGCTCCTTGTAGCGTGGTTGCATCAATGAAGCCTGTATCTTCTTCCTCCGCCTCGTCTTGTCTTTTCTCTACCCTCTCTGTGCTTTTTTTTTTTGGCTGTCGGTGTGTGTCAGGGAGGTGGGAGACTGGGAAGACAGCCCCTTTCATTTGCTTCATAAGCCTCATTTATTTTGCAGCCAGGATGTGAGGCTGACAAGACATCACTCAGTGCCACCCCCCTTCTTTTGCCTCCCATCAGCACCTCTTGAGCCCCCCTTCCTCCTCCCCGAGGAGGCTCAGGCAAGCACCCCACCACCTCCTCTCTACCCCTGTCTCCCCTCTGCCCACCCCTTCACCCCCTCCTCCATCGACACACACATACACACCCCCAATTCAGCATTACTAGAAGATGGATGTGTCTTTTAAAGCAGAGATTGATTGTGGATATCAGAGTTATGGCGCCATTCATCACAGCAGATATTATTCAGACGAGCAGGATTGAACAAGGAGGTGGTACTCTGAGCCCATGGGTGAGTTCTTAGGAGGGTGGGGGGGTGGGGGCACCGTGGAGGAAGTTTAATAGATTTTAGATGAGTCTGTGTGTATGTGTGTGTGTCATTGTGTATGTCATTGTGGGTGTTTGCAAATGAATGGGCGTGCTTAAGCTCATGTACGTGCTTTTACCTTCATAAGTCTGCCTCACTTGGGAACTCTGGCATGTGTTTGCATCTAGCTCTTTCTCATCTCTATTCTTGTGTGTGTGTGTGTGTGTGTGTGTGTGTGTGTGTGTGTGTGTGTGTGTGTGTGTGTGTGTGTGTGTGTGTGTGTGTGTGTGTGTGTGTGTGTGTGTGTGTGTGTCTGCGTGTGTGTGGAGCTGTCTGCATTGATCTCCAGTGATGTGATCCTCCTTCAGAGTCTGTTCTCATCGGACTCTGATTTACGGCTTCATTAGGATCCTCGTGCTACCTCCCCTTCTTTTTGTCTCCCTCCTTTCGCCAGGTCACTCTCGACGCTGTACACACACTCAGACACACAGTCAACACACACTCTGCAGCGGGGAAAGCTGCAACCAAAGGACTTTTTCATCCAAACACTTTGTATAGTTTGTTTCTGTTCTGTTTGTCATCTTTATGAATAATCTCTCATTATTCATCAAGGCTTAGCACCTCATTGTGCCTTGAGAGTTGAAGTGCTGTGGCGGTTTTGGAGGTGCTTCCCTACCCCCAGGCAGCCCCACTCGGCTGAAAAGAGCCCTCATTGTGTGTGTCGTCTTTTATGGCGCTGTCTGAAAGAGAGGGATGCACTCCAGTCAGCATTCAAATGCACGTGGTAAAGCAGCCAGCAGAGCAGGACAAACACCACAGGTTGTAAACGCTTTGAAAAGGAATGTGTGTGTATACGAGTGTGTGAGGGTTTGTGTGCATGGCGATGTGTTAATGTGAGTGTGTGCAGGCTCTTGACTGAAAGGTTTTCACTCTCTTTTACCTCCACTTTTTTCTCTCCTGATACAGTTCGCCACTTACTTTACTCCTTTTTCCCCCCTGTCCACCTGTCTTCTGTAGTTGCCTGGAATGACTTTCTTCTTTCCTCCACTAAGAAAAGAACCTCGAAGTTTTTGCTCCTCGTGTTTTTAAAATCCACCCCCCACCACCACCATTATCAGGAGTCAAGTCATGCAGAAATGTAAAAAAATAAGAAGGTAATCACACTTTGTGCTGGTGCTTTTGTCGTCAGTCCGTGATGGAAATGGGTCTAAATATGAGATTAGAACCTGCCGGTGACTGATGCTATTAGGCAGATATGCCATAGACTTTACTATCTCCCATGAAGGATTAGCGCAAATTATACTGGGAGACAGGCTTGATTTCTCCTCTGCTCTGGCTGGATGTGGGCATTTGAGGCACTCTAACGTTGACAGCGTCTGTCTCTGCTTAGTTTCTCCGAGACAGGTTGTGTGAAGTGATGCCAGGCGGAGGGCCTTAAAAATGTGTGTATGTGCTGGGTGGTCTATTGTGTGTTGGCACGGTGTTTGGTCTGTGGTGTGTGAGAGAGTGTGTGTCTGTTAAGTTGTAGTGAGAGAGTAGGAGAGTTATAAACTGAACAGGCGAGTGTGTTTGAATGTGATTGCACGCAATTGACTTTTTTTTCAGAAAACAGGTTCTCTTTGAGTAGGGTGACAAATTGGGAAGGCTAATTTTAAGCTTGGTGGCTTCCCTCTTTAATTCCTAACACTCTCTTATCTTGGCAATTATTTTTAATAAATTAAACTGTCTGTAAGACTGTCCAGAGTGAGGCTGTTTTTGATAGCTAATGAATAAGTAAGAAAGCTGGTCAGACGCCCGACCAGGTGCTGGATTTCAATGTTTAAATCCATTTAGTAGGAATGCTGATAAAAACGAAACCTAGATAACACAACTCGCGAGTTTTTTGACATATTCCAACCTTCACTTTGATTCAGAAAGGTCCGTCATAACAACAAGCCAATGGCATCCATCATGCGGTGCGTAATCTCAAATTGTTTGAGCTATGATGTTGATATAACTGGAGGAAGGTGGTCGAGCGGTTTGTTCACCTCTCAGGAATGTTTGAGGGAACATGCAAATGCTCCCTGTTTTAGCCCTACTGTCTCCTCGCCGTGCGCTGATTTAGGAGGGTGACATGTCCTTTAATGTTCGGTAGTAAAATGGAAGGGTGGATTTATAGGCTGAAGCCTTGTTTTTCTCCCACTGTCTCTGTCCAGTGGCTCCTGTGACAACAATAGGAGGTCTACCCTTAATGCATTTAAGGTGTTTTCACAGAAACACAACTTGGTTTCTGTCATAGACATCGTGTGGCCATGTGTCAAACTGAAGCTGGACAAAGTAGAAGCTTCCTAGTACAAAAGAAAAACCACATTATTCATCCCAACCACAGCAAGCTGAGGTCATTTTGGGTTAAACCTTCCATGAGTAAGGTTACAGAGAAGTTCAGTCATAGAACAATCACCCTGCATGAAATTCCTCACCATTGATGCATATTGACTTTTATGGCTTTTGTTGATGGGATTTTTTAGTGGTTTGCAGGATTCTTGACTTGTGAATTTAACCAAAGCTACCTAAATTCACCAAAGCAATGTTTCACTGATTCACCCTGAGAGAATGAATCAACCTGAACGATCTTTACTGCAGCTGTTTCTTATTTTCATCCTCAGATTTCTGCCCTATCGTCTCGCTCATCAGAATCCTCGTCCCTCTTCCATCCTCCTTAGTTTGTGAAGTATGATACAGCAGCCACTTTGCTGTGTCAGCAGGACTGAAGCAGGTCAAAATGTACAGTGACTCAGATAGGTGTCAGGTTGGACTGATATATGCTGTTAAAGCTGTAAACTACCCACTTATAATGCAATTAAGTAACCTAACATTTACTCACCAGAGACACCAACCTAAGTGTATGAATCCTGAGGTAAAACCTGAATTTTCACCTGCTAAGTCTAAAAGAATTGCCATTAGTCTGGCTTTCAAGTGACTTTTTGTAATCATGTAATGGGCAAAATGCTGTTTCAGAGGCTTTTCTTGCCTGACAAGAACATATTTTTAAAAGAAACGGGTAATTTTTTTTATTTTAAAGGTCATGTCATCACTAGTATCGTGTATTAAAATCCCATATCGGTCTCCTCTACTCAGGATGTTCCAAATCAGTCTCATCCTTTCCTCGACACAGTTTGACTGATCAGTCCGAGGCCTAGTTTACTGTTGCCAGCATGGGACTTGATGTTCGTTTCTCTATTTATTTCCACGGCCCGTGCGTTTTCCCCATATAAAGACAGTCTATGTCCGACCGTGTCACCGTGTGATGGATTGCATAGTCTTCTTCTCTTAGGAAGAGAAAAGGGGGGGATGGTGGAAGGAAGGGAGGAAAGAAGGAGGGAAGGAATGAGTGAGAGAGGGAGGAAGCAGAGTGGTGCGGTACAGCAGTGAAGGACATGGCAGCTTAGCGCTAGCCAAAAAGACTGTGCTGAACACCTGCTCCTGTCTCCAACGCCCCTTCAACCTCCTCATTACCTGTCAATCTATCACAAGGCAGCCAGATCAAATGTCTGCAGCAGCCAGGACTCGCACAGGGAGGGAGCAGGGGGAAGAGGGAGGAGGGGAGCGAGGAAAGAAAGAAGGAAAAGAGAGGGACAGATTGCATGTCTGGGAGAGCTGAAAATGAAGGGGAAGTAAATGGAGCAGCTGCGTGTGCATATCGAAGATCTGTTGATAATTTGGAGTAAACTTTGCTCAGAGTGCAATTATTTAAAACTTCTGGAGGTAGTTTGTCATGTTGGTAAATTTAGAACTCATGGAATACAGACTGCATGCCAATGGGGTGTCTCCTTGTGTAAATGTATTCTATCATTGTCAATAGACATTAATTTTCAAATAAAATAATTTTAAAAAGTAGCGCGTTAGGGGCAGATCTGGTTAACATCTCAGATTAAAGATGACTTCACTAGTCAAAAATGATTGTCTTTTTGTGCACAGTTATGTGTTTACATTTTTTTAGTAAAAAGTTGTACACAGTGGGGTTTAGACCCACCCAACAGCACCTTCTGGCCCTTGACTAGCACCCCTGAGTAAAAGATGTAAACGTAGCAGACAAGCACGTCTGTAGGGAGGCAGGACCTGTAGTTTCACGTTACACCAACAATGCAGCTACTGCATGTGTGCGTCAGTGTGTTGTATATGACAAAGTGTACACACCTTTATATACATTTATATACATGCATATATATAAAAACAGTGTGTGTATGAGAGCATGTGTTGACCATGCAATTGTGCTCTCAACACTAAACGTGTGCTTCAAGAGATGGATGAATTTGAGCTCATCAAGGTGCATTAGTGCACACACGACCAGTCCCAGCCCTCTAGTTCTCATCCCTTTCAGTCCCTACTCTCCCTCTCTCTCTTTCTCTCTTTCTCTTTCTTTTCCAGTCCTTCTCAAGCTCTCTTGCCCCTCTCTCTCCTTTAGTGTGTGAGCTGTGGTGATTTACGGTAATTATCCATCGTTGGGTCATCTATCAGGCTGGCTGTTGCTAGGAGATGGAAGCAGCTGCTGCTGGCTGTTGTCTTGTCAGGGACTGTGCATGTGTGTGTGTGTTTGTACATACTTATGTTTGTGTGTGTTTCCTGGGATTGGGGTGAGGATTTGTGCATCAGTTTATGCTCAGGTGTGTGTTTACTGGTGCCGTGTGTGTGTGTGTGTGTTCAGGTAAAATGGTCCGTTCTGATGTACGGATTTAAAAGCGCAGGTGGTGCAAAAGAAAGGAGAAGCAATGGAGTCAATGGATGGAGAGAGGGATTATAGGAAGGAGGGAGGCTTTGATGAGGGTGGGGTCAGAGGTTGAAAGAGGCCAGGTGGAATCTGAGTGTGTGTGTTTGGGGAGGGTGGGCCGCTTAAGAGGCACAGGTGTCTGGTGATAGACAGGGGAGCTGTATGACAAATTTATCCAGGCAGATGGAAGTTGGAAGAAGTCGGGCCTTGGGGAGTAGTTTTCGAGGCAGTGAAAATTGCAAGGTTTGAGTTTGTGTGTGTGATGGGCTTAAAGCAAAGTCTATTTTCTATTGGCAGGTGATCATCCACACATGGGTGCTGGTTCAGATCCCTGCTGAGGGCCTATTTCTCTTCATTTTGCCTTTTGTAATTCACCATAACCCATTGTGTTAACACCGGATCAGGTTTCATGTCCTACACGCACCATTCATGCCAGAACAGATGTGAATGCGCCCACACACAGAGACAGACACACACAAAATGAAAGGTCAACTGCAAGCATTATGGTCTTAATGTTTAGCCTTTAGCAAAAAAATATGAGAGGAAGATTTTTAAAAATGGACATTGTCGTCACAGGTGCCTGGAAAGTGGTTTGAGGTCAGAGAGAAACTGAGAATGCTTAAGAATTAAAATAAATTAATGTAAAAGTAAACGAATGTGGAATTATAAATAGTACAAACTGTAATCAGTGTGTTAAAGAATTTACTAACAATGACAACAGAAACAATTATTGTAATACAAAAGTAAAACTAATTTAAAGAGCATTTTAAAAATATAAACCATTGCCATAACAGGAAAGCTACTGAAATTGTGATTAATAGTTATTCATGATGCAGAAAATAGTCGTAATGTATTATAAGTATTGAGCCCACCTTTGATGAGAGCCTAAAAAGGCTGCTGATTAAGCTATCTTCATTAAATTTTAGCTTCCCCAGTAGTTTCACTGAAGTTTCATGTGCTTAACCTGTTGACAGGTAGGTAAGAGGCAGCTGGATACGAGCCACACATCCATATGAGTCAGGGTAACTGTAAATACAACCTCCACTCTCGGCTCTCCATACCGGCCTAATTAGCGCCAGTTAGCATTTGTCATTGCATTTAGGGGTGAAGATTAGGAACACCTCTCAATTAATCTGCAATCAGCCTGTTTGTTAATTAGCTAACCTGTTCTAAGTGGCCTTCAGGGCTCTTGTGTAATTAGCTAAGCTGCTGAGAAGCAGGCCTGTGTGTTGACATTGACCTAAAATGTACACACGTACACACAACACACACACACACACACAATCACATATATTCTGCGTACGACACACACTTCTGTAGACGTCTCTAGTCATGGTCAAGAGGGACCAGATGAACCTCTGCTTCCCCATCAAATTACATACAAACACAAACACACCTTCTGTCTCTTCTGTGTGCTCCAGAAAAACAAATGCTTAAACACACATGCAAACACACACATACACACACTCCCAAACATACTTTATTAGCAGTCGCAAGCATAATATGCTCATCCAAATATACATATTTGCACATCGTCATGCTTGCAGCGATACACTGATTATTCCTCTCTTCCCTCCACAGCAAAACTGCATCCCTCAAAAGCATTCTTAGCAAAGGCGGGAGGGAAAAAATACATACTGTACTCCCCATGCACGTACACTCTTTTGAACATTTCATCCTTTTCAAGTGCAACAACATCCCCACCAAAATGAACAGCTTCTCCATTGCTGTGTCGAAGCATTTTTTTTCTTGCTCACTTCAAAGCCATTTGTTTACTCTGCTGCCTCCTGACATTGTCTGTGGTAATTAAAGGAGCGCACTGAAATTTATGGTTTAATTATACAGGCCTTGTTATGCAGAGAGGACCAGGATGGGGTGATATGCTCAATAAAAATAAATAAATTCCATAAGGGTTTATTGAACTCGCTTTTGCGTGGAGGGTGCAATCGTTTCAGCCGCTCAGGTGTGTGTGTGTGTGGTGTGTGTGTGTGTGGGCGGGTAATTATAGGGGTTGTGGGGACCTAATGTCCTCACAACCATAGGAAAACCAAAAGAAATGTCATTTGTGGGGACCTCATTTGGGTCCCCATGAGGGGAAACAGTGTTTTCTTGGCCATGTTGTTGTTACTGAAAAAAGTAAAAGTGCAAAAACGTTTCTTTAGGGTTAGGCATTGTTTTGGTCTGGGTTAAGGTTATGGTTAGGGTAAGGGTTAGGGGTTAGATATGAATGGGAGTCAATGGTAGGTCCCCACAAGGATAGGAATACACAGTGTGTGTGTGTGTGTATGTGTGTGTGTGTTATTGTGTTTATGTGTTCTTGTTTATGCAAATGTGTGTATGTTTATTTATGTATTGCCTTGCAGGACAGCAGCAGCAGCAGCTCGGTGTGCAGTGTGAGTGGGTGAGAATGAAATTTAAAAAAAAAAAAAAGCCAGATGAATTGCAATCGATTGGCGCTGGTTCACTGTATTGATCCCCGAGCATGTTAAAGCCTGCTGTACTCCATGAAGAACACTCAGTCAGTCAGTGTGTACTCACCCCCTCTGCAGGCCCTCCCATCCCTCATCCACCCCTACACCAACTAAAACATGGTTATATTGTATATACTGTAAAATTCATCCTGCATTGTTACTGTATGCGTGCACACAAAGCAGAGACGACAGTGAATGCAGCCTCCGCTTGCATATATGCGAGTGTGTGTGTGTGTGTATGTGTGTTTTGGTTTCGTGCATGCACTGTAATGGAGAGTGATCTTGGCTGTGGCCCACAAGCAGCTTCTCTGAACTGATCTTTGAGTTGGGTATAAATAGCGCTCGCTCTATAAATAAAACAGCAGCACCTTTCACACTCACTCTCTCTCACTCACACACACATTCAAACCTGCCCACTTGCCTCTCGGATCGTACACCTGCCCAGACACAATCATATGCACAAATACTCCCACATAGGCCACCCATTAATCCATATATCATTCTCTAAAGGTCATGCAGAATTAGATCTGTGGGACTTATTGACATATTTACATGAGTGCATGACCTGTACCAGGTTAGCACCGGCTATCTGTCTGACCCCTGACCCCACCTTAGTTTACAGAACAATATTCTGGCCTCACATCAATCTAAATTGTGCACGTTTAGGTATTAAAACTGACTCTCTTAGCATGAGCAAATAGCTTCCTCAAAATATTTATGAACTGTCTCTCAAAGGCCAGGAAGATTTTCTCTAAATCTCCAGCTCGCAGTTGTTGCTTTGCTGGCTTGTAATTGCTGAGATATGGGCCAAAGTCTCAGGAAGTAGACTGACAGATAGTCAAAGATTGTCATCCTTATACCCACCTGCTTGCAGGGCAAAACGCACTAACTGCTATCTAAAGCATCAGTGCACTGACTTAACATAATGCCACCGGCCCACTGTAACTCAACATGACTTGAAGCGTTTGCATGGAGCCGCCAGCACAAACGATTACTAGGAAGGCTGGTGGTTGACTCACTGAATATCTGCCAATAAAAAAGAATTTCAACCCTAATCCTGTTTGCACAGCACTTATTCACTTTCACACCACTCTCTACGTCAGTCCATTATGTAGCTATGTGTCTGAAGAACAACATGTCCCATCCGCCGCTGTCTGCTGAGCTCAACTCAGGCTAGAAGTGTTTTGAAATGGGGTGCAGAGGGGGGTGAGAGATAAATTGGTACAGCGAGCTGGAATGCTGCAGCAGTTATTTAAGGCCCTGTAGGTGCTGCCTAGGCCATATGCTCCCATTATTCCGCTTGGGAGGGGCCCATGTGGGCGTGTGAGCAACGCTGGAGAGAGGAGGAGGAGGGTGGGAGAAAAAGAGAAAGAGGGGAGCGAAAGGAGAAAGGTAGCTGAGGAATTATTTTAAGGAGAGCCCCCCTATCAAGTGCAGGAGGAATTTTAAGAACGGGATACCGGGAGAAGCCTGAGATGAGATGAGAACGAATTAGCTTCTAAAGTAAATGATCGCCTTCACCCTCAATATCCGGCTCTTTCTCCGTCGTCTTTGCATAATTCATCTCGTCAAATTTTGAGGTGTGACAGAGTATAATTCATGAACTCCTGAACTTTTCAGGTCGATAGCTTCTCTTCGGCTGGAGCTTCTCAAACATTTTCATATGAAGCCAAACTTAATAAGATTCTGGATGACAGACCTCCTGTGCGGCTTTATTTATTACTTGTTGATTTTCCAAAACTCAGGGCAACTTAAATATTTTAAGTATATGACCATGAGAGAAAAGTTCTGACCCCTTCTGAGTTTAGATTCAAACTAAAAATTCTTTTCTCCTGAAGATAGCTTAATATGTATTCATTAAGAAAACAAGGCCAACATAAAGCTTTGTTGTTAGCCTCATATCTTTTTCTCCCTCCTGTTTCTCTCCCTCTATTTCTTTTTCTTCCTATCTGTTCAGTCTCTTGTCAAACTGAGGCCTGTGTTCCTGATCAGGGCATTGCTCTCATGTTAGCTGCTTCACGGGAAGCACATCCCAGCATTCCCTCTGACACGCCGGCAGCAGCATTACCATAATTGGCTTTTCTACATGACGGGACAGAGGAAATAATAATGTCATTTTATTTACAGCCCTCTTGTCCCGGTCCGAGAGCTATCACCCCCCCTCCCCCACCCACTCACCTCCTTCCCTCTCTCTCTCCTCTCTGCACCATACACTGACATACACCCCTCCTCCTCCTCTTCTGTCTCATCTTCCCCTCTGCCTGTGCAGGGCGCGAGTCTCGTTCTGCCACGGCGTGTAGGTCAAGCGATGGCTTTTTGATCAGCTCCTGTCCAAAGCCATCAGGGTTGAGAGGCACGTAATGGTGAGCAGGGTGACAAACAGAATCTGGGGAAGGAATAAGACTGCCAGTTTCCTATTAGGAGCCAGCCTAAACGGCCTCTGCCCCCCTCCACCAACCCACCCGACACCTACCCCCCACCATTCTCTGCCGCAAACCCACTCTTGCACTGCCTAAATCACATGAGTGAAGGGGCCCGTGATTGGACATTAGTGCCGCAAATGACTGCCATGATTGCCCCCTCTTCCCAAACTCACATCAAATAAATAAAGAAATGTGTGTAAATAAATAGAAGGAGGGGTGTTGGAGAAATGGGGCTGGTGGTGTTGGCGGCGGCAAGGGGAGGCTGACTGGTTTCATCCCCTTCTTTTTCCTCTCTCTCTCGTTTCATCGTATTCTGCCTTTCTTATCTGGTTTGTTTGGCTTTGACAGCGGCCAAATGGTGAAGCTCCGCGAGCCTGACAGAGAGTTTTATTGATTTAACAACCAGCACACTCTCAGCAAAGAAAAGGGAGAAGGCAAAAAAAATGGGCAGGGTGGAGAGAGATAGCAAAGTTTTGAAAAGGAGTGATATGTTTCTGCTTCACTCCTTGCCAAAACGCTGACGTGTCTGCTGGTTGTATTTCATTTGGTATCATTTACAAAAATCAAGTCATACAAAGAAGTGATTCTGCTGTGTGTGAGCGAGGATGTTTTAGAGATGATCTGTACTTAAGTTGATCGTGTTGTCCCTCAGTGAGGCCCAATGTTGTTGTTGAGGCTAAATACTGGGCGTTCACCACAGTCTTTTCATCAGAAAAACGTCATATCAAACTGTCGGTTCTCCTCAACTCCTCAGCTGCACTCACTCACATCTGTTGTGGTGTCAAATGTACAAACCTGTCACAGATTTCAAATGCAAAATCTGTAATGAGACACAGTGCTCTGTAATCTTTATATATTAGGCACAAGTCAGAATCAAGGGTGCTTCACGGTACAAGAACTCTCTCATTTGAATAAGAATAATAATAAATGAGACAGATGGAAACAAAACATGCACTTGAGCTGTTTTAAAGCTCTTATCTCTAATCAAATAAAGGTCTGAAGCCTGAAGTATATTTAAAAACCTTTGAAAACTTGTACATTACAGCACTGTTAAGTGTGTATGTCAATCTATTTGTGCATTATGCATTTTTAAAAGAACTCCTTATACCACCCAAAGAGGCTCCTACAAACCCATTTGAACACTTAACATATTTTATATCCAATTTTATTAATAGTACATTATACCTGTGTGTAGGTATCAGGAGATCGGTGACACTGAGATGCTAATTCGTGCCTGTTCGGTGTGTGTTGTTGGTGATCTGGCCTGGCTGGTGGCGGCCGTGATTGCTGCTGCTTCTGACAGTGAGTCTGCAGTCCTATCCTGGCCACGCTGCCGCCTGTCTCCTTGATGGCGGCACGTCCCCGAGCAAAAGTGACAGGCGCTTTGGCGCCCGTGCAGATGGCCCTGCTCACAGCCATCACCCACTCGGCAAACCAAACCGCCAGGGACGGCACGCCAGCCCTACCCCTTCCCGAACCCACCCCTCGCTGCCGGTGTTGCTCCGCATATGTGCATCCAGGACTTGAGAAGGAGCTTAATCTGCTCGCCAGGCAGAGTCGCACATCTTCAAGTTGCAATGATTGAGTTGATATGTAGCTTTTAATATTTTCCCTTCCTAATGCTTCAGATTTTAGCATCCTGTCAGACTAGATGCAGCATCTCAAAACAGATGGAGAGATCATTTATTTCAGACTCACGTTAGCCACATTTCATCACTAATATTGTACATTTATGGTTTGCGAAACCGTCCACTTGCTGCCTGTGATTTTTACAGATGTCTGTCTCTGCCAGTCTTTTGTCTGTGTGCTTTTGATATCTCCCTCTTTGTTGTTTCCATGACAACATGGCAGGACAGGAATTGATTGACAGGGATCGTCAAAGGGTCCCTGGCGACCTGCTCATCGTTCGAAGCCCCTCCCTGCTGCAGTCTGTGTTTTGTCACTCACCAGGGATATTTCTGATCTGCTGCTTCTCATTCCTGCTGTCTGTGTGTGTATGCAGGAGTGTGTATGTATTAAACACTGCCAGCTATTGGGGTTTAGCTATTTTTTGGCTGCAGCTGATGTGAATGACTCACATAGGTAATTCCTACTGTATGTTTGCACTGTTCTTGTGCGCTCGTGAAGAATGGATAGCCGTTCTGCGGGATGCTTTGTATATTAAATGGCTGATATGTATTGATAGCCTCCTCTTCTGGAAGCGGGTTAGTGAGGGGGAAGGCACTGTAACAGAAGACACTCTGCAGATGTGTTGTAGAGAGTACAGCACATAATGCTAATCTGCTGTGTTAGGGATTTTCAGGAGTTTTAGAAACTGTCTCGGTCTCAGTCTGTCAGTGGGATTGAAGCGCAGCCAGGTTCTCCTGTAGTGCTCTCATTTCACAGAAATCCTGTCAGGCGTTAGGGAGTATGTTGCTCATTTGGAGAAGGGTGTATCAGTAGCACACAGCAAACTCAGACTTATAGCAATATTATGGTCGGTGGGTTCAGGTTTGCACTGTAAGAGCAAATGTGTATGAGCTGCAAAATGCATAAAGTACACACATAGGCATGGCGAGGTGAGCATGCGGACAAACGTGCATTCGCAAAACAGGCACTTACAGAGGCACTCACACACACGCATGCACATCATCACACAGTCACAGTTGATGGTGCAGCTGCTCACCTCCCCCCACCTCCTCCACCCATCTCCTTTCAGGCAGCAGTAAATGGTGCCAGTGTATATATATCAGGTATTATGTCCACTTAGATTATGATATGACAGGTTAGCGTGCCGTTTGAAGTTGACAGCACATCTGTTTCATCAGGAGAGACTGATACTGGCATCTAGGACACACATCTCACCATGCAGGAAGGAGATAAAGGAAGAAGCTAGGGGGCCGTCTTTCCTGTCTCCCTGCCTCCCTCACCCTCTCCCTCTCCCTCTCTCTCTCCTTTCTCTCTTTTCTCTACACCCCCTCTACCCACTCACAATCCCATCACCTCCTGCTCACTTTTCTCTCTCCCCCACGTCTTCTTTTCATTCACTCGTTCTCCCCTAACCACCTCCTGTCTCTCCTACTTACTGATGCTTGCTGTGTCTTCCCGAGCATGCACGTGCACACCCATAGTCATCCTTCTATCTCATTTGCCTTCATACATTTTACTGGTAAACCTGTTACATCTCCGCCTTGTTTAGTTCGTTCTCCTCATGCCTCTGTCTTTGATCGTTGTGCTCGCTCTCATCTTTAAATCTGTCTTTTTGTTTGCGATGTCCATGCCATTGTGGATCAGAGAACAACAGTAGTGCAAATGTATAAATTGTCTGCCCCAGACTTCTTCCTACAACAAATAATGCAGCATTCTCAATTCAGGTATCATTGTTTTGCCAGTTTCTGCTTATTAGCTCAAATGAAAATGACCTTCAGCTCATCACACTGAGTTAGCAAGAGCTGTGATATCTTCAAATTTGTGTTTTGTTTCTTTCCTTTCCCAATCGGTTGCATAACCTGATCATGTGATGAGCTGAACTTCAGAGACTGGATGAGTGAGATGCAATAAAGCTTGGGAAAGAGAGAAAGAATGAGAGGGGGAGTTGAACATGCAAGCATGCAGCTGGCTAACAAGGCCAAACAGCCAGTCATTTCCTGGGGAACATGAGGCATGTGTGGAGGAATAGATAGTTGGGAAGGAAAAGGACAACTGTCAGAAGCTCAGTGATTTATTTTTCCCTTGGAGGCTTTTTTCACCACTGGCTTTCAGAGCCACATGTGTGTAAAATACACAAACTCATGCATGCATGCATGCATGCATACGGACACATACACACACTCACATTGGATGAGAATAAAGCCTACATTTCCCAACACTGAGTATTCCCCCCATGTTATATTGTCAGTGGTCCTGTTAGTGTGCTGTAAATGTTTAATTTCAATGAGCTGACCTCTTTATTCTCTCTTCTTTTTTCCCCATTTTTGTCTTGTCTCTCTCTCTTTCTCTGTACTCCAGCGTACATGCCCGAGGACGAACTTAAGGCAGGCGCTCACGATGAGGAAGAGCACCTGCAGGATGATGGCCTCTCATTAGATGGCCAGGACACTGAGTTCCTGTGCAACGAGGAAGAGGACGATGTGGATGGAGGCCAGCCCCCAAGCTACAGAGACTCTCCACTCAGCAATGGCACTAACCCTGATGCTGGATACGGGTCTCCGCTCAGTGATGCTAGCGACCGACTTACAGACTTCAAGAGCACCTCTTCCAGGGATGGTCAGGACAGGGAAGGTGCTGCTTTGCCCTTCCGTCCCAACAACGGCCTCTCGTTCCAGGACAGCCTGGCACAGATGAAAGCCGTCTATGCAAACCTCATCTCAGATGCCTCTTGGTCAAGCATCACAATGGACATCATGAAATCTAAGCCTGCTGCAGCTGGTAGTGTCAACAGTGCCCTTACCACTCCAGAGCCTGTCTCTGCTGCCTCTGTCTCCACAACTACAACCATAAACAAAAGCAGTGGGGTCAACATGGCTAGCAGTCACCACAATGGCAGGAGCTCCAGTGCCACTGTCAACCACACTGGCAGCGCAAGTGGCAATACTAATGGCACAGCAGCTAGTTCTATTAGCAGCCAAAGTGCAACCAGCAGCAGTGGGAGCAGCAGCGGTGCGACCAGTAATGGTAGTGGTGTAGCTTATGACTGGCACCAGGCAGCACTTGCCAAAACTCTTCAGCAAACCCCCTACCACCTTTTACCAGAGCCTAGCCTCTTCAGCACAGTGCAGCTCTACCGGCAGAACAACAAGCTGTATGGCTCTGTTTTTACTGGTGCAAGCAAGTTTCGCTGCAAAGACTGCAGCGCTGCCTATGACACACTGGTGGGTTTGACAGTCCACATGAATGAGACAGGTCATTATAGAGATGACAACAAGGACAAAGAGGAGGATCAAGGGAAACGCTGGTCCAAACCACGCAAGCGTTCCTTGATGGAGATGGAGGGGAAAGAGGATGCCCAGAAAGTGCTGAAGTGCATGTACTGTGGCCACTCATTCGAGTCTCTGCAAGATCTCAGCGTTCATATGATCAAGACCAAGCATTACCAGAAAGTGCCTCTCAAAGAACCGGTGCCAGCCTTGGCCACTAAACTGGTGCCCACTTCAGCTAAAAAACGTGCTATCCAAGATGCTATAGTCTCTCCGTGCTCCCCAGACTCTTTCCATGCTGGTAGTGGTGGTGGCAGTATATCTCTTGGGGATGCTGGCAAAGACACCAAAGCTGCAGCTAACCCCTATGTTACACCAAACAACCGCTATGGCTACCAGAACGGTGCCAGCTACACGTGGCAGTTTGAAGCTCGTAAAGCGCAGATCCTCAAATGCATGGAGTGTGGGAGCTCGCATGACACACTGCAACAGCTGACTGCACACATGATGGTTACAGGTCACTTTTTGAAGGTCACAAATTCTGCATCCAAGAAGGGCAAACAGCTAGTCTTTGATCCAGTGGTGGAAGAGAAGATTCAGTCTATCCCACTACCACCAACCACCACCAGACTCCCTGTTCCCAGTAGTGTTAAGTCCCAGCCAGTTTCCCCTGCCCTGTCTTCTGGATCAGAGGAAAAGAGGGAAGGAGGTGAGGATGAAAAGTTGAGGGTGGGGAGCCAATGGAGAAAAAATTAAGGAGGAGAAAGATGATTCAGGTGAGAAATCTGAGACAGACACCACATCATATAAATACCTTAGAGAAGAAGATCTGGAGGAGACACCTAAAGGGGGTTTAGATATTCTTAAGTCACTTGAGAACACAGTATCCAGTGCCATCAGCAAGGCCCAGACAGGCACGCCTACATGGGGTGGCTACCCGAGCATCCATGCAGCCTACCAGCTACAGGGTGCCATGAAGAGCTCAGCGACTGTTCTGCCTCCAACGGTCCAGAGCATCCAGATGCAGCCGATGTTTAACAGTGGGCTACGAGGTCTGGTAAGCGACCCCACCTCAGTCATCCACTCACCTCGGAGCCCTTCCTCCCCCACTCCCCTCAGAACAACGTCACTGCCATGGAAGAGCTTGTGGAGAAAGTGACAGGAAAAGCTGCCACTGTGAAGAAAGAAAGGGAGGAGAAGATGGTGAGCCTGGAACGATGCCGGCCCCCATCGTTAGTAAAATCCCCTTCTCCTGCACTGAGAGAGCAGAGAGAGCAACTAGCATCTCCAAATGACCTTTCCGTAGGTAAACCGTCTGGTATGAGAAGTAGCAGCCCAGGCAGTGTAGATTCAGAGCTTATCTGCAAGAAGGAGCCCAAAGAGAGCCTAGTAGATGGACACAGCAACCATTCAAAGAACGGCTCAGAGGCATGCCAATCCCCAGTAACTAATGGCAACAGTCTTGGCATCATCACTGATCACTCACCTGAAAGTCCTTTCATCAACCCTCTCAGCGCACTCCAGTCAATCATGAACACACACCTGGGAAAGGCCTCCAAACCTGTAAGCCCAGCTGCAGATCCACTGTCTATGCTTTACAAAATCAGCAACAGCATGATGGATAAGCCAGCTTTCAACCCAACTCCTCAGGGCAAGCCAGCTGAGCCCATCAACCACTATCCACTGTATGAAAGCAGTGACCAGCCCATAGACCTGAGTAAAAATAAGACCACCACTAATACCAACAACAACAATAACAACAGCAGTAGTGTGCTTTTGACCAACAGTAGTGTGAATGGCAACAAACCCCTCATTTCCCTCCCTGACTCAGTTTCTTCTCCTTTGAGAGAGAATGCTCTAATGGACATTCTGATATGGTAAAGAACCTCACTGGAAGACTGACGCCCAAATCTTCAACTCCCTCCTCCATCTCAGAGAAGTCGGATGCCGACGGCAGTGCATTCGAGGATGCCCTAGAGGACCTGTCACCGGTGCAGAAAAGGAAAGGGAGGCAGTCCAACTGGAATCCCCAGCATCTCCTCATCCTACAGGCACAGTTTGCCTCCAGCTTGAGGGAGACTCCAGAGGGCCGCTACGCCATGACTGACCTGGGCCCTCAGGAAAGGGTCCACATCTGTAAATTCACAGGCCTCTCCATGACCACCATATCCCACTGGCTGGCTAATGTCAAGTACCAGCTGAGACGGACTGGAGGCACCAAGTTTCTCAAGAACATGGACTCGTGCCAGCCTGTGTTCCTCTGTGGTGACTGTGCCTCTCAGTTCAGGACTCCCTCCTCCTACATCAGCCACCTGGAGTCTCACCTGGGCTTCAGCTTGAAGGACCTGTCCAAGCTGTCAGCTGAGCACCTACGGGAGCAGCAGGCTGCCTCAAAGGTGATCACAGACAAAATGACATTCGGCAGCCCCCTGTCAGCCTTGACCACGCCAGAGGACGACACAGGCTCTGTGTACCAGTGCAGACTTTGCAATCGGACATTCGTCAGCAAACACGCAGTCAAACTGCACCTCAGCAAGACCCATGGCAAGTCTCCAGAGGACCACCTGGTGTTTGTCACTGCTTTGGAGAAACTGGAGAAGCTAGACAAAATGGAGAAGGTTTAAGCGGTGTCTTGAACTGAGGGTAAAGACTGACAGCTGTGGAACTGACTAGAATTTCATTGCACTAAAATGACATTGTTCACAGTTACTGCACTGGGCCGAACTGAGCCGCCAGAAAAAAAAAATCAGTCTTATTATTTTTTGTTGTGATAACTGCCTGACTGGACCATGTCTTTTCATGTTGATTTGTTTTTGTTTTGCCAAGCTTTTTTACACTTATTTTGTAAAATATTTATATGCTATTTGTCTGATCTGTGCATGTATTTTAGTGAATCAAGGTTAAACACAAGATTTTAATCTTTTCATGGCAAAAATACAACTACTGCTTCAATGGTAAAAGTGGTGAGTGGAGAGAATTGGTGGAAGAGAAAACTGTATAATACTTGATAAGAAGAAGGGGAAAATTAAATGTATACACCAAAAGAATGAAAGAATAACCTGAAAGACTGAAGTAGCACCTTAGACAGTTGAATTTTGAATTTGTAAAGAGAACATGCTTTGAAATATCTTGCATTTGTCAAAATCAGATTTTGAAAAGATCAAGGATTACCCCACCCCCCACCCCCCCTTCTTGGGTTTCTGTCACTGCAATGTTTTTTGATGATGAACGGCCTGCTCGTAAAGTGTATTACAAAAAAAGATCATGTGAACATTTGGAAAAACTGAAATGCTGCTTCTGGTTACGAGTCAATCAGTGAAAATGAATGGCCATCAGTATGCAAGTTTGCTCAAAAAACCTTTCCTTGTTGTGAAGTATCACCTTATAGCAATTTTCCAGTTGTATGGTTTGTTACAACTTTCTCTTTCTAAATTGTGTCGCTTTATTCAACTGTAAAGAGAACAGTCCGTTATGTGTAAATGATTACCAGTGAAATGTCAGTACTCCATAAGACATATCTTACCATTTGAAACGGCTCAACATTCTTTGTATCTTAAGGTGTGTGCATTCTCTAACTTTTATATTGTCATTTTATATACAAAATAATAAAAAATAAAAACAGATGGTGTATATAGATATATGCTGTAGAGCTACAAAATGTCCTTTTTTAAAGAAAATACAAATTTAGCTTCTTTGGCTTGGTTTACAGAAATGATTTTAATTATACTTGCATCCGATTTGATGCATGAAATGGTGTGGAAAATAAATAAGCGATGCACAATGACTATACATTTCAATGTTTTATCGACAATATTGTAAAGAAAAAAAAACTTTTAGCACCGATTAGTTTGTTTCATTTCTTTCTCAATTGTAAAATAAACCCCAAAGCAGTTGTTAACAGTCAAACAATTGTGGTTGTGTGTATTATTTATTTTTTATTTTGTCACGGTGGTGCATCAAATTCAGCATGTATAAAACTTAGCTTTGGTGAATTTGCACTTTGGCAAATTAAAGCATTCACACTCTTATCGAATCCTCATCCAGTGTAACAAGATTTCCTTTTATTGTTGTCCTTGTGTGTTGCTGAGGTGAGATTCAAAATGTCTCACTTTTAGAACACATTTTGTGTGCCGCAACAGACCTGCTTTTATGTTTGCCAAATTTTAATAGAAAAAGAGAAGTCATTGGTGTCATACTTAGAACTGATGACTGAGCCACATCATACCGCCGACGATTATTATACTGTTGAAGATGACGGGGATGATAAGCCTGTAAGAGTGCCTATTGTGCTGTGAGAAACCCATGCTAGGCTTGTGACTGGCCTTTGGAGGGCCGCTCTGAAAGAATCAGTGTTACATTAATGACTGCAGTGTAGTTTTGCCTGTCTCCTTGGAACAAAATCAGATGGGTGTCTGCTGTTGTTAAATAAAACTTAGCAATGGGGTAAAAGTGTAGCATATAATCAAAGCTAAATTATAACTTAAACTTGATATTTAAGATACTACTCATCAATTTGTGGCCTGCACCAGAGCCAAATTTAATGCACGCGTGTGTGGTAAGTGCCATTTTCTGAACATACCTATTTATATTTCTGCAGATTTGTTCATAAAATTATTTATTACTTTGAAAAATAACATTTTTAATGATGATGTGCCTCTTGTGGCCATGTACATGTTCATTTGCTGATTTCCACAGTTGTCTAAGGTAAATCTAATATGCTGCGGTTTGTTGCAGAAAACCATTGACAGTTCCCTTTTCACTTCATTGACTCTTTCCATTTCTTCTAAATGAATGTTTCATAGTTACTTGCATAGCATGGCAGAAGATTTCGGCACCTTTTTGACTAATCAAGCAGCTTCTACATCATCACAGTCCTCAGACAGCTTTTGTTTCACTCCATACACAGTCTTTTCTCACCACTTTTCCCTTTCTTTAATTTGTGTGCAGTTGTATTTACTTATTCTTCACGATCATTAAATGTATATCGCTGCCTTAACATTCATTATATATAGTTCACTATATATAGCGACCTCTACATGACCCTCAGCCAAAGGTAAGAAGCAGATTGTGAGGTTTTCTTCCTGAGGCAGCCCTGCAGGTGAAGCGTCTGCATCAGGAATTTGATCTCTCATCTCACCCTCATGTCTCAAGTTTCTGATAGAGTACTTACAGTACCAGCCTTTGTATGGATGAAGCCATGCTGCAGTGTTATGACTTCCATTCCTCACACTCACAACATGTCTCGTGTCAGCTGAGTCAGTCACACACACTCACTCACCCAGCTATATTAGCATGAGTGTCTTTGTGCAATTACACACCTCCTCGATCTGGCTGCACCTCGCTGTGTTGATACATGGATTCAGTGACAAAGGAAACACAGGCAGAGGGCAGATTAGCCCGGCTGAAGATGCAGCTTTCTCGAAAAGGGGCTGCTAGACTTGGGTTATAAAACAAACAAGGCAGATAAACAAGCAACATTTGGAGGAGATAGTGTTCCCTGCACATCAGAAATAAAAAACCCCTTGTAGGTTTAATACCCCACAGCTAAACCTGTAATTTTGCTGTGCCGTCAGATAGCTCCTGAGCCGATAGAGACTCTTTCCTGCTTTGTTAGAGATCAGTGCACTGCTTCCTGTGCGTATTCTATGTAAATTACATGCGATAATCGCCACGCACGGCACAATGCTGGTTCCCGTGGTGCAAACGGAAACCGAGGGTAGATAAACGCAGGCTGGGCAGATTTGCATAGCCTTTGTGTTTGGGCGCTGCTGAACGTGAGCCCTGAGGATTGGTAGGGATTTCCTCAAGGTTTTGTATAAGTAAATGCCTGCTTCCTCCCAGGGCTGGGACCATTATGTACAGCAGACAGGGGTGGGTGTAGACAGAGGGCACAAACGGAATAACAAAATTACCTGGGCTGGTGGGAACACGGGGAGGGAGTATTAACCTCTATAAGTTGCATCTGCCTCTGCCTGGATGTATTGTATGTGAATGTGTACTCTGCTGTACACACTCTGATTCTGTACATCACATGAAATATACTGTACGTCTTTGTGCTATCTGTTACAGACAGTGATGGGGAGGCATCAGTCTATGGCAAGGGCTCACAGAGATATAAGAGAGGGCATGCTGATCCGAGCGCTTGCTTCGTTTGATGCTTTTTGATGCTAGGTTCACCTCTAACTCTTCAAGGTGTGTTATTACCTCAAAGTGTATGTATACTCAGGGAAAACACACCTGTGGTTTTCCTGACAAGTCTTTTGTTAGCCTCCGTATGTTCTTGGTCGTCGCTCCTGGTTTGTATATGATAGCAGCATGAAGATCATTGTCAGCCACAAAACAAAGACAAAGCTCCTGCTGAGGATCGCAGTGTGTGTCTGCAGTCTGTAAAACCTCCAACTTCGCACACAACTCCGATGTATGGTTTAATACCCTTACAAAATACCTCAAACCGAGCAAACAATGTCTGACAGAGAATCAACAAACAAAGCAACAACGACTGAGAGCCTTTGTACTGGATCAGAAACTAAAGTCGGTGAAATCTGTTTGGATCCTGATAAAATGCAGCATTGTGGAAATTTGCGTTCAGGAAGAAGTTATCAGTATTCACGTTTTGCAGAGGATAGCTGCCTCAGTCTAATTTTATGTTCATCTTAGTCAGTTTGTGGACTTGATTCAATTATGTTGCTAGGCTTCATATTGCGAAATGTGACGATTGTACCTTCCAAGCACACCAGCAGGGTTTTGTACATTACTGCTCTGTTACAAAAAGCGCTTTTAGGAGCTTGAGATATATTCCGTATTCTTCTTATACCTGCTGAACTGAAGGAACTTTAACATTCTATGATGAGACAGTGTAACAGCAAATACCATGAGGGTGTGTACAATACTGGAATTATTGTTTCATTTTTACATCCTTATAAAAGCAGAATGGTAACAGTTTTGACCTATAATAAGCCTCATATTGCTCATCACATAACATCAGCTACAGTTTATCTGAAAAGGTCCATTACATTCTGCATACATTTAATTTACAAAAAGCTTTTTGATTTATTGGCATGTATTCATTTTCACTCATTAGAAGGAGGTCACATTGTTTCAGGCACTACCGTGTGATACATGTAGCTCTGTAGCTGAGAGTGCAGCAGCACCCAGCTGGTGTCAGCAGCAGTGTATTTGTACTTTTCTGATGGACACGCGGCAGTCTTTCATCAAGGTAGGTTTATTTTGCAGTGGGAGGCTTGATGTGACAGAGTTGTCTTTAGAGAATGATGGTGTTTGACAGCAGCAGGCTAACGGATGTTGGAGATCATCTCAGTCTGCCAAGCCTTTAGTTATGATGTGGTGGTGGATGAGATCTGCAGGTGTGTGTCGCCAGGCCCTTCATCCATCACAAGCCCGGACAAAACACAAAGCATACGGGGGATGAAATGTTCCCTCCATCTTGGTGGATGAGGGATGTGGTTTTACAAAACAAGATACGATACCTATCCATTCTGTTCTTACACTGTCATTTTTCTTGTTTTTTTTTTCTTTTCTTTGCAAAAGCGGCGGGACAAAGAGACTCTGGGTCTGTTTGTTGTGTTGTGAACCTTTGTTTTCTTGACTTTCTTTAAGATATACATTACAAGCCATGCACCTCGACATGAAATATGGATTCTTAATCTATGATTTCCAAGCATACACTCTATCTGCTTCATGTTTTTTCGAAGCACACCTTGTCTTTGTAACAGCTAATCCATCTCTATTTGCCTGTTCAACTGGGGACATGTCTATAGCTACACTAAGAATCCATATCTGAAAGATTAATGACATATTTCCCCTTATCCAGTGTGTATATGTATGATTTAATCATTGACCTCTCAGGGTTTTCTTTTCTTTTCTTTTTTATATGAGAACTACCATGTTCCTGTCATTTCTTATATCAAATCAAAGAGGTCAACATAGAAAATGTCTCAAAACCAATTTGTGTTTCAAAAAGACCCTTGAGAAATAGTGGCTTGTGCCGTGTTTGATATGCACAAAGACACTTATCCCTTATCTATCTTTTCAGAGAGAAAGAGAGGAAGATAGAGGGTGAAGTGCTCCAGGAATCAGTGCTGCCTCCATGAGATATGATGCTGCTTGATTTTGATCATTGACATTTGCTTTTTCATGCATCCCGAAAAACAAGGCCTCCCTTCCATTAAGGAATTATTCAAATGACCTTCAACAGTGCATGTTTTCCTACAGTTTTGTTGTGGGAATATGAGAACACATACTGACATCTCAATTACTTATGCAAGGCTCAGAGTGGGCCCAGTGGATGCAATCACCGTGTGTGCAATCCTCAGTCACTCCGAATCACAGAAGCTCCCGGACAGACACACATAATTCAGACAAGTCAGACAGGATTTGCATACAAAGACTAAAAACAAAAAAAAGAAAAGAAAGAGGGCATAAATAAAAAATGCACCATCTTGAGCAGGAAAAGAAGGTAGAGATTTTAGGGGAGGGGAGGATGAAAGAGGGAGGAAAGGGGAGACCGGTAAATTGTTTTAAAAAGGTCTTGCGTGTCATGTTGTGTAAGTGAAAGGGTTTGACCGATATACAGAAGTGATACTGGCCTTTGGCCTTTGGCATCTAGTTTAGTTTTTTGTGCTACTTAATGAAGACAATAATGCATTCGTATCGATAAAAAGGGATCATTACTGTTGTTCCTAATATTAATGTTAAGATTGATATTTAATTATTTTGTCATTTTGTTTGATTTTGTCCCTTTAACAAATTGTATTTTAAAAGAAAACGATTGTGTGAAATGTTTCTATATTACAAAACTGTGCCTGCACGTGTACAATAAAGCGTAGAAGGACTTATCATTCTACTATTTCAAAAATCAAAGCGCTTGTATCTAAAGGCCCGAATTCATCCACCATCACAGCCTCATATTGGACCAAACACTATTGTCCATCTTTATCCCCTTACAACCTGTATTTTCTTTCTAATCTTCCGCCCTTCTGGAGGTGACATACTGTTTCATCGTTGGTGATGGGTGTTGGGGGTGGTGGAGGAGTGGGTGAAGGGGTAGAAGGGCTGGGGTGGTTGGGGGCAGGCGGCTGAGGTGGGGTGGGGTGCATCGGAGGCTAACCCGGCATCCCGTCATTAGCGTTGCGCGGCGAAGATGCAGGGGCACCCTGACACATGTCACGGACAGCCAGCCAAAAGCCCACGTATGAAGCTGACACGCTGCGCATAATTTATCCCGTGACACGATCTGCATGTCGAGTTGTTGATCTGTTGTGTTTGGTTTGGACATGGGCGCTCTGGCAGGGAAGACAGAGGGAGGGGAGGGGGGGTTATTATGCAGGTTGGGTAGGGGGGTGTGGGGCAGGAGGAGGAGAGCGAGGGCGAAGAGGTGGCAGGGTGTGTGTGTGTGTGTGTGTGAGTGTGTGTGTGTGTGTGTGTGTGTGTGTGTGTGTGTGTGTGTGTGTGTGTGTGTGTGTGTGAAGGGGCGACACATTTGTCATGTCCACTGAGAAGCAACATATACATAAACAAGTGCATTCAAATTCACTAATGCAGACACCCAGACTATCTCTCTCTGTCTCTCACACACACACACACACATACACACACATTGGAGCTCTAGTGAGATGCGTGTTGAGTCACAGTGAAATCACAGCCATAATCTTGTCCCTTAAGACATCTGCTCATGAGTGAAAATGACTAATATTGTTGAAATGACCCTGTGTCATTCCATTGGATGTGATTGTTTTCCAGGCTTCATCTGCAGTGTGTTGTTACAGCACCGCTGACACCACATCTTATCAGCCTCACATAATTTTTGCTCCAGTGACTCAGTAAAGCATTCGAGGAAGAACGTGTAATCGTGCTTTTCTTTAATAAGTAAACAATTTAAGACACAAAAACAATCCGGATATTGATACGGCTATAAGTTCTACAAATGGCTGGGTAATGCTGAGATTTAACTAGAATATGTAAATGTGCAAATGTGTTGATGTTCAACAGATCCGTAAATAAGTACATTAATACTTTATAATAAGATATCAATTAGGATATGCTTTTACTTGCATTGGTGAATCGCTGTGTCTTCCGGATGTGCTCATCAACCATCAACTTCTTCTGCCCCCCGCTCGTTTACATGAATTATGCATATGACCAGTCTCGTTAGAAGAGCCCCTCCCTCATCACACCCTTAATCCCTGCTGTTGCTGCGGTAACCAGATTAGACATGACTGTGAGGTATAGTATAGGCCCCCGAGGCCTTTTTCTGGACAGGCCTCATCCCAGCCAGGCATGGATGAGGGTCTGGAGGTCTTATAGGCCTGTAGGTCACCTGTCTGCTAATATTACTGTACTGATGCTGGTGGGTTGATGGGAAATATTAATTTCAGTTCAGCTCAGTCCATTGCCACAATCCCCAAGGGCTATATATAAATATGAGCAAGGGTAAGGACTGAAACAACGAAAGCATGCTGTAAGAATTGTTGTGTTATAGATGTTTTTGTGGTTTGTCCTGCATCTTGTTCTGTCAGTTTCCTGATTCATTCACCTGGACACAAAAATGTGAGGTTTACAATCCTGCTATGTAAAGAAACACATAAAATTGGCATGCCTTTTTCTGCCAGTGATAGTTTAGATCAAGGTTATGGTTTTGATCAGGACATTTGTATCGTTTCCTGTACTTCTAATGTATATGTTTCATGCTGTCCTGAATTCATATTCTGTTGTTCTTTTTTTCTGTGTTATGAGTGGGCTATATTAAGGCACAATTAACCAGAAAAGGGTTTGTCTGTTTTGTTCATACACCCATTATTGAAACTTGACACTTCAGTCTGCACATTTAACACAGGTCCGAATCCTTGGAATTACACTGCCAATGTTTAGAGTCAAAATAGGGAGTAATGTTCTGTTTAAGTATTGAGATGGAAATACAGGGTGTGAGGATGGTAGATCCAGTGTTCATATTCATTGTAATTAAATATTTTCCCTAACAAAACAGCATTCCATTTTGTTTATTGCTAAACTTAATCTTAACGAAGTTGGTTGTTGCAATACCTTAATCACAGTTTACCTTACCCACACTGTGATTGCCAAAGCATGTAGAAGACCCGCTGGTCTTATACTGTCAGTGTCACGTATTGCTTTGTCTCAGTGTTAAAGTACATACATGTCATTTTTACAGAGCCATCACTAAATTAACAAAACTATGCAGTTTTTTTGGTCAGCCCATGCCTCTGTGTATGTTCTAAACCACTAGAATCAGAACTGTAGAAACTCTTTCAGGTCCTTTTTTCAGGAGAGATAAAATTCCAGGTGCCTGACCAATCCTTAAAACCTGCTATGTGAATCTCAGTGCTGATTGGTTACACTTCAAGAAGACAAATGCGGATTGGTAAAACTCTGAAAGGTAAAATGTGCCATTTTTCTGCCCTTTCAATGTTCTTGTCAAGCAGCAGTCTCCCGACGTAAACATGAGCATCATCAACACAGTATTCATCATAGAGGCTAATATAACAAGAAAAGCAATCAGAGAGCACAGTATTCCACCAAAGCTGCTCAGTCATTTTATGATTTCCAAAGGATCGTGAAAAAACAGTCGTGGTCTGCAGCAGCTGATTTGTAGTAGGATCGCAATCATGCGATCGTCAGCAGGCAGCTGACATAGCGCTCATTTGTTGTCATAGGTACAGTGACGCCATGCTGTTATTTCGCAATGATACAGAAATCCTTAACAAATCTGTGGATCCAGACTATAAGCCGCATCACTGCTAAAATCTAATCAATTATTCCTTGTGTCATTTCTGATTTGCCCTGAACATTGCAACCAAATCTGTTCTGTTGTTGAGTAATGTTGCAAACAGACAAACCAGCGCCGACTGTCACATAACTCAGCCGAGACTTCGCCTCCTTAGGGTAGTAACAAAAACTTCTTTGTTCTATGTTGTACATGCTCATAGAACCTGAGTGATATCCAATTTCGACTATTTGTTGTTGTTTTTTTGCACACAGCCCAAACATGGTGGTTGGATTCTGCACTGCAATGGGAACAGCACATTTGAAAGGGTCGATTAGAGGAGTGTTCCACCTTGTACCTGCTTCGAGTTCCTCAAGGGTAAGCCGTCTATTGACTAGATCACACACTAGCACACTAGTAAATTAGGTAAGGTTAGGGTTTGTAGAGCAGGAATTAACCAACTGTTGTTTCAAGTTTGACAATGTACTTTGGTCTTCCCTGTTCACCTTCTTTTTTACGCCTAATCAAAGCACAGTGGACTGGCAGGTCTTATATATGCTGATATTGGGCACATTTACCATATATAGATACAATAAAACATTAGCAAATTGGCACTGAGTATTAAACATTACTAATAAACAACATTTTGTATCCAGTGCATCCACATATCAAATATAAAGATTCTGTCAGGCTGTAAGATTGTGCAACAAATTTCCATTTTTATGAGTTATCTTTTGCAGTAGACCCTTTGACTCATGCCAGTCTATCACCATATAAGTGATACCATATTCAATAGCTACTTATCTCCATCATATCTAAACATTTGAAGGAAAGAGATGCAACAATCCATATAACAGGAAAAAGCCGGAATTCCAGTGAGTTTTAATCACCATGAGCACAACCATGTGAAATGTTCTCAGGACTAATCGTAGTCTGAAATTTCTCATAATAGATTCTTTGAAATAAAGATTTTTATCACAGCAGAACAAAAAGTTCTCTAAATTATAGCACTAATGGAAATTCAAAGGCAGCGATAGTCACGTTTTCAAATCATTATTTTGGATGGAATTTTGAAAATTAGCTGCAGGCTTTTTATAGGCGACAAACTGGGCTGTGTTTACAAAGCTGCCGTTGTTGTTTAAGGATGTAAATGTGGTGCCAGTGGAATAAAAGTTTGCTTGTGCCGATTACAAAAACATGGCAAGACACCACAATATGCTTTTAGTACAAGCCCCTTATTACAAAGGACAAGACTTTAACTCACACAGGACAGGATGCAGACAATCTAACCTCTACGGCCCTCACAGTGGTTTCTCCTCAGACCACAACTAGTCAATATGCTTTTGTTAATATCACTTTAGGATGAGATGTGTGGCCACAGATATAATTCCAGTGTGGTGTGAGGGATTTTTTCAGTCTGGAAAACCTGCAATGAAAACTTTTTTTTAATGGATTTTAATGGAGATTTTTAGAGTCCTGTAAAAGTCTAAATGCTGCTTCTAAAGCTAGTTTAAACAGATCGTTTTCCAGAGGATTTGGACTGGAGGGGTATGTATTGTACATTCATTCCCTTGCATTAAAGAACCACAGTGTGTTTGTTTGGAAGCAGTTTCCCTGTATTACCCACACCCAGCTCAATCACTGCTCCCTTGCGATGCCCTATTAACATTATTGGTTCAGTTTTGTTTTAGTTTTTTTTAGTTAGAGGTTGCCGATGGAGGTTTTTTGGACTGCAAAGAAGAAGACTATCAAGAAAGGTGTTTTTGTTGCTCTGTATATGGGCTTTTGTTTGGCGTGAACACACTTATTGTTACTTCTACTTCCACATGTTAGTCATAAATGAAAGTTAATTAGTGGCAAGAATTCAAAACTCACACTAAATAGGACTCAACACATTTTTCTGCGGAGCATTTGATGTAAATCTCTTTTTTTCTTCAACATTTCAGACTAGTTGTTGAAACAAAACTTTTGGCTGCAAGAGGTGATTTTGCTGGGGACCTTCGGGTGGGGGGCTGCACATTGGAGTAGTGGTTAGCCGTTGGTGTAAATGTGAGAGTGATAGTTTGTCTGTGTATGTAGCCCTGCGACAGACTAGCGACCTGTCCAGGGTGTCCCCTGCCTTCGCCCGAGTCAGCTGGGATAGGCTCCAGCACCCCTGCGACCCTAGTGAGGATAAAGCGGTGTATAGAGGATGGATGGATGGATGCACCTTCGGGTGGTCCCCAGACCCAATGAATCTAACCCTTTACCACTGCAGCATCAGTTTGAAGAAAAAAGGAAAATGAAAGGAAAATGAAACAGACTGCCATTGTAGGCAGCTTGCATGTCACTGTCCTGTTGTTATTTCAAGCCTGTTAATTTCACAGCACCAGTTGGAGTTGTCCATCTGTTTATTAAAGGTTAACTGCCTCCACACTTATGAAGCGCACGTTTCTCACGATTCTCTGAGTTTTACAACATGCACTGGCTTGGTTTGACGCATCTGAAAAGTTTGTTTTCTTCTCTAATGAAAGAGTAAATGACAGGTTTTGTCACAGTCTGTCTGGTATAAATAACTGAAGGGAAAACTGTAAATTTGACTTGAACCTAAATAAAGAAATTGAAGCAGCGGAGTAAGAAGCAAGCAGGAAGAAAGATATATTTGTAATAGATGATCCAGTAAAAATGATCATCAGGTCAGACAATCAGAGAGAGAAGCTAGTGTTTATGATCTATCTCATACTGCTTCTCTCGCAGAGGAATCTGCAGATGAAGTGAAAGCTTTGGTGTGGAGCGTACAGATGGACAGACAGTCCAGCTAATGGCCACACATCACCGTAATGCTACTAAGGTAGGAATCTGCGGCTCCTCTGTGTTGATTTAACGGACAGCCTGTCACTTCCTTGTCACTTCACCAAGATAATTTTCCTTCTCCCGTTGAGTATGCGTGTACAGTACTGGACTGGTGCCAAAGCATGCCAAAGCCGAACTCCCAGAGAGTTTTACTCCTACAGTAGTTGGTGTAGAAAAATTATTTCCAACATGAATGCGGCTTTGATTTATTTGTCCATATAAGAACGGAGGAAAAACAGTACAAAGAAAGAGGCTTTCTGCAGTGTTTCCAAACAGCCGAGCAGCCTTGCAGAGCTTTGTTCTGACAGAGCATCATGTGATTCTTGTCCTTAAAAGACACTGGGGAAAAATGGCTTAAGGCAAGTTTTTACAAAAGTCCTTCCCCACACCAAATTTCTGACCAGAAAAAGAAGACTGCTGTGACTGCTGCCACATGGCACTTGTTGATAATCTCAGGTTTGCTGGGTATTTTTGGCAAAATAAACACAGCTGAACCAATACATAAATGGTTCCTGTGCAGTGGATATGGTTTCCGGGTTCTCACACACCAGAATAAAGCTGACAAAATTGCAGAACTTTCTCGTGTAAATACTTTATTTGCAACTGATAGGTAAACATCACTTCGCTCTGTTTTCGCTGAAGCAATATGCAAACATGCAATAAGAAAAGTTTAAAAGAAGGTGGTTGCCATGGTGACTTTTTGCACCACAGATTCTGTGAATTCTGCTTCCTGTTCCTGAACCGAGGATGGAAGTGACACCATGTGGCTGCGCTACTATCACATTTTCTCAACGGCTTGCCCCACCCAGCCTCAAACATCCGCCACCCAGTACAGCCCTCCCCTCTACCTCACCACCCTGCTTCTCCTTTGTTAAGCCAAGCTCGGAGTGCCATAGACACAGATGAAGGCGTGGAGAAAACACATGCCAAAAAGGCCCCCCTGCCACTCTCACTCTTGCACAGCGACAATGATAGGCTGTCATCACACAGCGATCAGCACTGTCACCCACAACATTGCAGTGCACAAACACACACACATATACAAGTGCACGCAAGCACACAGACACACACAATACAAACATGCATATACACAGGCGTACACACACACACACACACACAGGACCCACGGCTGTGAAAATCCGCACCAGCCTCGACAACACTGACAACCAAGTCACTGCTGTCACTTCAGTTATTTTTACACTGGAGCCTGACAACACATCAAAAATCCCTCTCGCTATGGGAACAACATGAGACCACTGCATCAAGCCCATTAGACGCCACGTGTCACATCAAATATCTAATTATCTGCTATTCAATATTCCCAATTAAGTTAGAAATGTTCACTATGCACATTCACATAATAATTTACCACAGTGTTGTGTATGCAAACTGAGATGATAAGGCTGGTCTGGCTGGTTAAAAAAAAAGGAGAAAAAAACACAGCTGCATTTCTGTCCCGGTGACAGTGAGGAGGCTGAGGTGGATCCTAGAGAGTGATCGCTTGCTATGGTTCAATCCTGCTTTCTGCAGATAAAATCTGACCAGAAACAAAGAGAAGGAGAGACAGAGGGAGAAGGAGCCAGTTACTCTAGTATTTTTGTCCAGGCTGGTGGAGCAAGAGTTAACTTTTTTGGCCCTGGCTGCTGTCAGCAAGCAGAAGGCAGCTATGTGATGAGTCTGATTGGCGGCCGATGGCGGTGAGATCAGTGGCAGGGCTGTGCGATGGATGCCATCTTGGCCGGCTTGTGATGTGCAGTTTGTCGCCCGGGCTTCACTAGGAAGGAAAGCCTTGAAAATACTGCTGGCTGTCACTCAAAGAGAAATGTGGTGTAGTTCCAAAAACAACCCTTCACCAAATACCTTTTCTGTTTGCTATCACTTCCTTTCTCAGCCACTAATATATGAATGTTAGGGTAGTAAATAAAAAGGTGAACAAAGTCTGCTATTTGTCATAATCAGAAGGATAATGACTGCTGGGCAATCAATGCATTTGTTTCCTTATCTGACCTTAACTCAGGACACAGATCTGTACAGCAAGAGCTAAAACATGACACAAATAATTCGGGACATCATTAGCAATACTCTATTTCTTTTGCTTTACAATCACTTTAACACAATCACACATCCTTCATACAATACCAAAAAAGTGACACTGGATAATTGTTGGCATCTTATTCGTTTTTTATGATCTGTCACCTTTATGGTTTAAGGTTCAGTTTAGGTGACACATTCCAGCAACTAAAACCCAGTTGTGGTTTGTTAAAACAACTGTAGACATGAAATGGGATGTAAATTCTGGTGTTGTCACACTTGCTGTCTCTCTACCCTGACCTCCTCCCTATAAGGTTTTGTAGCAGTACACTACTAGCCTCTTTTTCGCGTGGCCTGTTCGACGTGGGATCGTTACACTTTTACCCCACCTCACTGTTACGGAGGAGGATTTTGTGTATTGTTGCTGCATGGCAGAACACACCATACCAGACACATTGTTGTGCTACAAGTCACGCCTCTGATTCCAGAGCGGCGGCATGCTGCATAGCACACTGGAGCAGCATTACACCGGCTTGTTTGGATAAGTCTGAAAGAGCAAAGGTGAGCAAAGTGGCGTTATAGCATCATCTCTGTATGAAAGGGGCGACTTTCATATGTACTCATCCTTTACCGCTGAAAGAAGAAAGTCTGTATTCACACAAGAGGCAAGAGGTCACTTATCAGAAAAGCACAGATCAATCTAAGCTTTTAAATAATCAAATGCAGTAATTTTTCTTGCAAGCACAGACATGAAGAAGCTGATGCTTAATGTGTCTTTTCTGACAATCATCATTATCCTGATATTTTTTTTAATGAAATCTGCAGGATCTTAGCATGAATGCCAAGTATATTGTTTCAATTACAAATTATTACGATGTGGCTGTTCATCTCATGAATGGATGCTCATGTGGATGATGGAATTATCCACACAAACCACCAGTCAACTGGTTCCCCACACTTCAGGGAAAACCTTCCCTCCACCCCACCCCGACTCGCTCACCCCATTTTTCTCCCATTAGCCTCTGGTTTACCATGACAGAGTGGGATTAATCACAGTGTAAAATGTACACATCTGAGCATCTCCCTTTTCAAATTTAGTGACAAAACAGGCTAATTTAAGCCTTTGCCCCATGCAGCCTTGCACTGCCCCTTCCCTCCTGCATCCATCCATCCATTCCCCTCTTGTATGTTTGTAGCCTGAAGCGAGGATCTGCGCCTCATCACAGACAGTCGGAGGAGGATGGCGGGGTCAGCTTTGCCTGCAGGCATGGGGGGCCCCTTGGAGCTGCGTCCGCCTCTCATTTCAACCAACATCTACAAGAACGGAGGCTCTGGCTGCATCTGCTGACCAGGAAGTAACACAATAACATCAGCAAACCAAAGCAGACAAAATGAGGACAGGATCAACGTCTGGAAATATGAAAGAGGTTACTTTGCCATTAACCTAAGTTTGGTTTGTGAATGCATATTTATGACACTTAAAAGTATTTGGTAACACTTGAGGAGGTGCTTATTTAAGCAGAGTGCCTTACCACGTGTGGTTACGATCTAACTCCTGCCAACGACCAGAACAGAGTAAAACACGTGTTCCAGTGTTTCTTACTAATTTCTTTGTATAACAGCAACCATTTTTTTCAGTCACACATCATTTTCTCTTCATGCAACAGTCTGAATTGACCCTTTAGATTCAGTTTTTTCATTCTGTGGTAATATCAGGTACTGAAGAGTTATTTTGTTTGGTTTTGCAGAACCTAATTTAGTGACATAATCAGCATACTGAAATAATTTTCAGAACCAGAACTTGCAGCTATGGTTGTAAGTAGTTTGCCATTTGAAGAGTTCAACAATTGGTACAGCTGCTGTTTCTCTCACAGTATTTTTACGAATGAAGCAAGATAGCTACATGTCCCCACTCTCAACCCCAGTGGGTGCAGCTCAACTCTCTCTTCAACTGTGGGAAACAGCCGTCAGTGACAATGTCCAATTTGAATTGCTGAGCAAACCAAACACACATTCAGCGATTCCAAAGTTCTGTTGTGTAACTTGAAGCAAAAATGTTTCTTGTAGCCTCCAAAACTTCATTGAATCCATGAAATAAATCAACTTGCAAGGCAAAGGAATAGTGTTGCCGTATGAATATATAAAATGATTGTCAGTCCTTGCTAGTGCCTTCAAGTGCCACTTGTAGAACTATACCATGTTGCAAGAAAGGAATGCAATGTAAAGCCTTTTAAATGGTATCTTCAGGAAATTACACCAGAATAGTTAGTTTTCTATTACGCAGATCCACATTATTACTGATTGATACCTGCAGCTATGAGGTTTTACAGTTGATCATGTCAGTGCTTTGGAATTTGGTAAATCCAGTCCGAGTGTTTCCATTATTGTTATGTTGCTGATTGAAGAAACCAGACGAAGGGCATATATGTATGACTTTGGTCTTTAATGAGGCCTGTTCTGGCTTTTAAAAAATCAAGACAAGGTCCTTATCAGACACTATCTCACTGGGGATTGTCACCCTTTGCGGAGTACGTTTCCACGTAAGAGAGATTTCCCTGACACAAAGGCATCTCTCGTCTATCTGCAAAGCTTCTTGAAGTGTTTATCCACCAGAACTGACAGAGAGCTGACTTTAATTAGCACCATCTCCCTTTTTACCCCCCACTTCCCCACACCTACCACCCTCCCACTCTCCACTCCCCCAACTCTCATCAGATTGCATAACTTGTAACTGCACCGTATATTATTATTATTTTTTTTATATTCACTGATGTTTTTGAAGGACCAGTTCATAGAGAGAAGGAGAGCGAGTCGGCTGCTCTCCTCATTTATGGCACATAATTAAAACTAAATGACAATTCCACTCTGGTATTTAATTAACCACTTTAGATAAAGCAAACACACATACAGTATGGTACAGAAACGCACATACACATCACTCACAAATGAACAGGCGCACACACGCACACACACCAACTAAATCTAGACGACACACACACACAAACCCTCACACAGAAGCAGGTCACACCCCCCAAGTCTTATTAAACCCCATAATATTTCAATCTGGGGCTTTACTGACTTTGATAATATTCGAAAGGGAAAGGCGCCCCTCCCCAGATGCTTTTTTTTTTGGGAAAGGGGGTGTCACTCAAGTTGACACCCTGTAAATACTCTTTCAAGCTCCTGTTTCAGCTATTCCCCCCTCTGTCCAATCATTTGTGAGTTTTCTCAGTGTTAATGATGAAGGGTTTAATTCATCATAACAGTATTCGCACAACCTCTAATTAGCAGCAACACTCGTACAACAATGCCAGCGTTATCTCCTCATGCAAATGAGCTCTCAGTCTGTTGCGTTTGCTAATTTTATGAAACGGCAGGGCGATAACTACGCAGCCTGTGCTAATCTTCCCTGCGTTTAACCCTGGTTTTCTTTTTAATCCGCCATCCATAACAAACAAACAACAAACAATAATCCTATTATCGGCTTGATGATTCTTCTTCTTTTGGCTTTTTTTATTTCATTCTAATTTAATCTGAATTATAAGCAGAGAAAAAAAAACATTGACAGACATGCACTTTCTCTATACATTCAGATTTTTACTCCTGATTAGCTTATTTGAGTTCATCAATACAATTCCCCCAACAGAGCCCCGGTGATAACATCCATATAATATTATGTCATTGAAAATAAATGCTTAATTATTTGCCATGTTGTGCCTTATACCGCTATGATGCCTGGAGTGTAATGGATAAAATTCAATTAGGTTGAGACTGAGGTGTATTAAAGCACGTACAATGCACGCATTCATCATCACTTTTTCCAAAAATTCTGAAATTATATTCATGGTGTTCATGCATGTGATCAAAGTCAAGCAATGTGCAGTCCCGGCAGTGTGTGTATTGTGTGTATGTGTAGAGTGTGTGTGTGTGTGTGTGTGTGTGTGTGTGTGTGCGGTGGGTGGTAAGGGGTCTGGCTTGTTATGACCCTGGGTTCACTAACCTTGTCCATATTGACAGCTCCTGCTATTTGGGGCCATAACTGTGAGGGATCCCTGTGGTTAGATTAGTGAGAGATGAATGCTCTGTGTCTGTGTGTGAACATGTGAGTGTGTGTGTGTGTGTGTGTGTGTGTGTGTGTGTGTGTGTGTGTGTGTGTGCTGATTACCCAGTTTACCTGTTGTCACTGTGGGAGAAAATATCAGATATTGTCTCATTTACCTCAGCGACACAGCAATAATTCAGTGAACATCCGTGGTAGTTTATAGTCTAATTTGGCCATTCAAATACACTTAGATTCACAGTATGATGTTAGGAGACATGAAAACCTCACTAAGTCATACAGAACTTGACTGCTGTTTTAATGCAACGACCACATTAATTGCATTTGCATGTGTGTGTTGGTGCCTTGTATTACACTCTGGTGTGAAAGGTCCTTTTCAGGGTTTTCATAGAGAGTATTCCACTTTCAGAGACCTTAAAGAGAGAACACACTTTATCACACTATTTATGCATATTAACAAGGCACCTGGTCAGACCCTGATTCATTCTGCAATCCCAAACACACAGCCAGAGCCACAGAAAACTATCTTCATTGACAAGAAGAACAATGAGCACTGCAACAGATGCTTTGGGCCCCACAGAGCCCCGATCTCACCATCATCGAATCAGTGTGAGGCTGCAAGAGACAGAAGTAATTGAGACAGCCTGAATCCACAGAGGAACTGTGGCAAATTCTCCAAGACACTTGGAACAATCCACCTGCCAAGTACTTTGAACTACTGTGTGTAAGTGTACCGAGGAGAGCTGGAGCTGTTTTAAAGGTAAAGGGGGGCCACACCAAATATTGATTTGGTTTAGGTTATTTTTGTTTAATGCATTTTGTTTGAAGTAGATTGATAGATGCAAGCAACTCAGAACATTTTTGAAAGCATCCATCCTCACTTTACTTTTTGTGCCTTAAAATTTTGCACTGTGTTGTATGTTGTGTGTACAGTGTCAATCAGTCTTGTCAATCAAAAACATCACAGTTGTTTTCTTAGCTTTCTGTCAGTTTTACAAAATAAAAAAGTCATTGTATCTAGTACTTCTGTTGTTTACAAAAACTGGTGATTATGGTCACCATGATTGAAAAATTATGTGTTCAGTATGTTATTGTGGAAATTAGTGTTTCATGTATAAACCTGATAGCTTGTTGTTGTAGTTCCATTAGTTCATGACTGGTTACTACAAAAATGTTTCAAACTTTTTTTCAGTTTGAGTTTACTATAACAAAAGAGTATGATAAACTTTCAAAGTCAAGCTCTGTTCTTAGTTTTACAGAGTTGCGAAGTAGGAGGAGATATTTTGCTGCCATCCCATTATTTTTTCCTAAAATGATTAAGTGAAAGTGTCCGAGTTCAGTTGTTAGTTCAAATGGTAAACAACTATGTTAAAAAGCAGGGCCCAAAGCTTCCCAAAAAAGTGTTTTGGGAGACAAAACAATTCAGCCAGAAACGGCTTAACATTCTTCAATATACATGACTTACACTGGACAGGATCATCATGCCAAAAATAACAGATAAAAAAATGATTTCTAAGCAATAAAGTTGAAATAATAAAAACTAGAGGTCATAAAACAAATCTATTAGGTTGTCATTGCACAGGAGAGTCCTGTGTTTCCATGTGTTGCTATGTTTAGGATATTGTTTGACTTAATAGGTTAAATGGATGTGAAACATCATTTTTACTTTGACACAGTCTGTAACATAATGTGAAAATAATAAGTACAAAACATGCTGCTAGAGTGTACACAAATTTGGATACCACTATATCTGTGTAATAACATGACATCAAACCAAGAAGCTGGAAAATACACGCGTGTCTTCATTAATAACATTTTCATCATTACCTGTTGAAGTGAGGCCTTCAGATGATATGTCATGACCGTGATGTGTTCGCTTGACTGGGTCAGACAATTACAGGCTTTAGGGTGCTGGTGTCAGGGGTGAGATGTTAAAGAGGGAAGGGGGGCAGTGGGGCTTGTGGGGTTTTGGAGTGGGACATCTAATGGATTGAGCTTGTGTTGATATGGCTCCTGACAACATTCTCCTTCCTCTCTCTGAGCCCACCAGCCATTCCCTTAAAGATGTAATGACATCTCATAATTAGCATAATGTGCCAACTTGTCTGCTGCTTTTAGCTGTCACACTGTATTTGTCTGAGCCTGGCCAATTACAGCAGCAATGCGGGGGTGGGGGTCTACAATGAGGGCAAATAGAGGCTCACATGATTGGCCACATTCCACTGGCTGTTGCTCACAATTTAAGTGTAATGCATTTTTAATAACATAAAAGTTGACAATAGACTGTAAATCAGCCGAATGGAAGCTTTGTTGCTTTTGCATGCTCAGATGTGCCGTACAAACTGGAATATAAGATCACTCATGTTGATTTTGTGTTACAAAACAAGGTATCACATCGTCTGTATCACCCAGAACAGAACGGATGAATGGGATATATTTGATTTCATATTTAGAACATAACTGAATAGAAATAGTGCTAGTAATTGTGCCTATGAGTAACCTGTATTCTTCCAGTGTGACATTTTGTATATATTAAGTAAATGTTATGGATTTAGCTGTCCAGTGATGCATTTTCTTTGAGGATTTTTTGTACAACTGGATGTTGCATGACCTGACTGAGACTTTGCACAAATCATACGTTGTTTTTTTTTAAAAAGATGTTTAAATTCTTTTGAAGACCCACTCAAACCACAAGTACAACAGAATTTATCAGTGACTTCACAAAATATATGTTTCAGGGAGCTTTAAGGGTACACTTGCAGTGCTATCTAGCTGTAGTAGTGTTGCAGCTATGGTAAGCAGGGGCTAGTTACAGCCTCTGTCAATCACAATAGGTCACCAAAGGTTTCTTTTTGTTTACAAAATTATATGCCACCTCTTTAGACCTGGGATTTTGTTCGCAGTATTGTCCGTCCATCAATTTACCTCTTTTTGCCATTTATCGTCAGTCAGCAAATTTTCACATTCCAGGTGTCCCCTTCCACAACTAAGCATTCTAGTTACTCCTGGGGGATCCCAAGACATTCCCAGGTCAGATGAGATAGGTAATACCACCAGGAAGTTCTGGTAATTCCCCAGGATCTCATCCCAGTTTGCAATGCCCACAAAACAGAGAAAGGCACCCAGGAGACATCTAAATAAGATGCCTGAACCATCTCACCAAATAGGAGTCAAAGGGCAGCAATCCTACTATGAGTTTTTTCTGGTTGTCCAAGCTCCTCACATGATCTCTAAGACTATGTACAGTGACACTACGGAGAAAGATCATTTCGACTTTTTGCATCTACAATTTCATTCTCTTGGTCACTACTCAGAGCTCATGACCATAGGTGAAGGTTGGAGCATAAATTGACTCAGCTCAGCTCCTTTTGCACCGTGACAGTCTGGAACAATGTCTGCATTACTGCTGATACTGAACCATCTGTCTGTTCATCTCACACTCCAGCTTCCCATCTCTCAAAAACAACATTGTGAGATACTTTGCATTGGGTGGCGACTCAACTCCAAACCCTGAGGGAGCAATCCACCAGTTCCCAAAAGAGAAACATGATCTGAAATGTGGAGGTGCTGAGTGTCATTCTGGCTACAAACTGCTTCAGTCACGCTGAAGGTCATGATCCAATGAAACCCAGAGAAGCTCATAATCTGCAAAAAGCATGGACACAATCCTAACATTTGCAAACTGAACACCCTTCTCACCCCAGCTATGCCTTGACAGCCTGACCATGAATGTCACAACAGGATTGAAGTCCTACAAACATTGTTTTTGGCTTTGGTTGTACAAGAGCCCCATTACTCACACAGTACCCCAAAAATATACACTGTACATGATCTAAATTAACTGAAAGAAACAGAAAACCTCCTGCAGCTAGCAAGCTAATTAAAAATGAGATACAAAGCTACATTTCATACATTTTTGACTCTCTGGCTCTCCATCTCCTCAGAGGTCAGATTTGACAAGTTGGCTTTCACTGGTTGATGTTGCCAATTTTTATGTCAAAGTTCATCATAATTGAACACATTCTGAAATTCTGAGATGTTAAATTGCTGCTTCAAATGTGTTTAATGATGCAACCACCTAATGATGTGGCCTTAAATTACATCAAACATTTCTGGTAGATTTAATCAAAAACAAAACCCCCAAAAATAGAAATGGTTTGTTTGAAACAGTCTTAAAAAACACATATAAAACAAAACAAAGGGTCCTTTCTATCTCTACCTGAGCATGTGTTCTGTAATTGACTGCAGTCTCAGTTTTATATAACTGCTATTTAATAGCTTCTAATAAATTAGATTACTTTGATATATTCCATACAGTCTTGTTTGTATAGAGAGACAACCAGCTTGTCAAGAAGCTAAATAAACCTTCATCCAAATTGTCAGATTCTGAAGACGCTCTATTCATCAGACTTGTTTTAATCCATCTCCATATGATTCCTGCCCTCTCCACTATACATCCAAGTCTCAGCAGCCTTATATATAATGTATCTGAACAGAAAAGAAATGGAGGTGACAGAGTCAGTAGTTACTATGATCAAATATCATAGCTGGAGGCTAACTGGGCATCAGGGCCCACTGACAGACACAATCCACAGGGAATGAAGGGATAGAGAGAGAGAGAGAGAGAGAGAGAGAGAGGGGATGTCTGTAGTATAAGGTAAAGGATGGCTGTGTGTCGGTATAAATCACCATTGCGGAGGCTAATCTCTCAGGGTCTCTGGCAGGATAAATACTTTGCTTATAGATCCAACACGCCTCAGTCTCCGCCACTCATTGGGCACGCTCAGTAGGCACAAGGCCTCCCTGGGCACGGTGCTGGCTTTCCCCCTTAAATCATCCCTCATTCTCATCTTTTTTCACTCCCTCCTTTCAACAGTGAGAGGCTGAGAGGCTGGCTGGGTGACTGGAAGAGGAATGAGAGAGATATTATTCTCATTTCTCTTTATTTCTCACACTTCCCCTTACTGCAAAAAAAAGCAAGTCACTTTCCGCAAGGCTTTTAATCTCATATCTGATCTTAAAGTCTTTTTTTCTTCAAATGAGAAGGTAATTTGGACAGCAAGGATGAGATAATTCCTTTTGTTACTCCTGCAGTCTAACCTGTCACTGGATTTTGCTGTAAACACCACAATGTCTTGAAACAAGGTGAAAAATATGCAGATTATTCTACTACTTGGTAAGAAAAGAAAAGAAAAAGTAAAAACAAGAGAAATTCTCATCTCTGTCTTGCCTGGTGACACATTCTTTTCACTTGTTTCACAAAAAATAAAGACGTTACTGAAAGGACTTGTTAAAAGAGTTACCTTTTGCAGTGTACCAATCAGTCAGCCTTCCCTTTTTTCTCCCTTAACTTTTCCGGCACACAAGTGGCAACACTGAAATAAAATTAGCCTCATTCCATTGTCTCTGCAGTGACAGGGAGCATTTTCTCATTTCCAGTACAGTTCACTCTGTTGTTCAAAACCTTACATTTGCAGCTGCCTTGCTCTCTATTTTGTACATTTTATATTTGCATGTCCCCTGCTTCACCCCTTTCATCACATTGATGGCAAGGTAAAGATATCCTCCCACCACCACCTCCCTTCACCTCCCCTCCCCTCGCCTTCCTCTCCTCCCTTCTCATCCCTCCCTTGTTCCCTCTCTCGGTAATCTGGTCCTGTCTGTAACAGTGGAGTCGCTGCCTGATTGAAACAAACGGCCACTGATTGCTGATCAGCCAGCTGTAAAGCCTGGCAAGGATATGAGCTAATGAAAAAATGGACCTGATTTGAGAGGCACCGAGCGTCGCTCACCCTTCTAGCCCTGCTGTCCCCTGCTGTTACCCTCTATCCCTCCATTCCTCCCTCGTCTTCCTCCCATCACCTCCTCCACCTCACCCTATCTGCCCATCATTGTCAGCTATCCTTACAGAGGGAGAGAGAGAAACAGAGGGAGATGGAGAGGATGGGTTGGGGCTGGTTGTTTAATGGAGATAAAGAAAAAACGAATCAGCAGACACACAAGGTTGTTTTTGAAGGTGTGTTGGACCAAATGTCTTTAAATTTCAAACTGACAAAACCCTTTAGAATGGGGGTAATTTGGCTCATGTCTGTAAAAGGACAGATTTTTATCAGTGACAGTAAGTGAAAGAGAGACACAGAATTCCCCGTTGCTGTATGGCTATAAAGGAGGTAAAGCAAAAAATTATAGAATGAACTAATCTCTAACAGTGTCTGATATGTTGTATATTCTTGCTTTAACATCCAAGAAGCATTTTTGTAATGAAAGTACAGAAGGTGCTATAATAGCATACAAAGGGAGATTTGTGCACATAATGGACCACTTAGGCCACAATGAACATCTTGTGTTTGTTTTTGCACATTTTGATAATTTCCCCTCCCCATTTTGATGCATACAAAGGCACAAAGTAGTACACTCTGACCCCCTCATCTTGTAGGGTCAGCTCTAAAGTGGGCAATAATTGCCAGTGGCAACTCATTAGAATTGGTGATTTGGTGAAAGTAAAGTTGGAAAAATAAGAGAAAACACACAAATACATGCATGCACATACACATGCTGCACAAGCAAATGTGTATACACATACACAAAGACACAAAAGGAAGCGCAGGCACACACATCTATGATGCCAAGACGATAAATTAAAATCTTCATGACCCTGTGTACACAAAATTAGCCACAGGGCCAACAGACCTGCATTAGAGCAGTGCATAGTAACAGAGAAGAACTCTAATTGGGGGTCATTATTTAAGCTGAGAGAGGGAAAAGGCTGAAGACTCTCATTTTCACTCCTCTTTCTCCTTCTTTTTTATTTGACAGGCGCAGTAAATTAAGAAAGTGGTGATATTTAATACCTTTTAACCTCCCCGAGACAGTTTTCTGATCAATTACTAGAGCAGGCTGTAATTGTTAGCCTGGATAATGATTCCACATGTGAGAGAGCAGCGCTAAGATGAAGCCCTGAGTGCAATTACCTTAAACCCTTCAAGTGTACTAGTGTCTGGAGAGGACATTATGGAAAGAGAGAGTTAGTTAGACAGGCAGGGAGAACCTGCAGAGAGAGAGCCATATGAAGTAGAGGATGATATGAAATCATCTGACAGTGAGGAGTAAACCCAGCTCATAAACCTAAAACATACTGACTGATCGCATCAAAAAACAAGCTGGGGCTCAGCTTTGCTTTGGTTTATTAAGATGACTTCAAAATTTAGTCCCCTGAGTATTGGTTGTTAACACGTATCCGAGCTATTCCTAAAGCAGAATTTATGTCAGTTGTTGGGCTAAATCTCTGTGTTTGGTCCTGGTATGTGGTATGTGGAACATGATGAACATGGTAAACATCAGCAACTAAAATGGTGCCATTGTCACTGCGAGCATGTTAGGATGATGCCATTAACATCATACTTAAAGCATTGCTGTGGATAAGTATAGCTTCGCATGTGTGCAAGTGCATTGTTGAGTTGTGGCCTACTGTTTATGGTTGTGGTTTATTCAGAAGATTATATAACCACTGTTCCTACAGTGGCAAGTTTACATACATTAGTCAACTATAGGTTGTGGATACAAGCAGTTAGAATGAGATTACTCTGCAGGGTGGCTGGGCTCAGCCTCAGAGATATGAGCAAGGAGCTCCTGGAGCAAGCTCAGAGTAGAATTGCTGCTTCTTTGCATCGAAAGGAGCCAGCTGAGGCAGTGCAGGGATTTGATTAGGATGCCTCCAGTGCGCCATCCTTTGGAGGTTTTCTGGGCACATCCAACTGGGTGGAGACCTCAGGGTAGACCCAGACCTTGCCGGAGGGTTTACATATCTCATGTGGCCTGGGAATGCACTGAGATCCTCCAGGAGCAACTACAGAGTGTTGGGGAGAAGGACATCTGGAATGTCCTGCTGAGCCTGCTGCCACTGCAACCCAAAGTAGTTTTAAACAATACAATCAATGATTTTTCTTGTGCGTTAGGTAATATAGGGGAAAAAAACACAAGTAGTCTGGGTTTTGAATAACTCTGTTTACCAGTGCTGAACAAATGAAGCATATGATTGAATGATTGCATTTGAAACATCCATTTAGAAGAAAAGTTGCAGTGCAGGCTGAGGTCAAGCTTATCTAATATGTTAAGTTACGAAAACGTAGCAGAGCAACTTTTCACTTCCTGCAGACACTGAGGGTGCAGCAAAAGCTGTGCAAGTTTAACAGACTGACTTTTGCTTCAAATAATCACAACAAAACTAACTGAACAATGAAAGATGTTTGCAAAGATATTTTGCTGCCTTTTCATCCTTACCAGGTAACATTAGCAAAACCATTTTAATTCACGGTGCAATTTTTAAGGTGGAGATGTTTTCTTATGTCTTACTCAATGCATGAGTAGACATGAATCAGTCAGTACGCCTTCAGTGTATGTATAATTTTCCTCATTGGATTTGTTTGTATTGGCTCTATTTGACAAACTGCAAATATTCTGTTTCTGCTCTTGCTGAAACAAGTGGCAAGATGTCATTTTAGTGTGTGAAATGTATGATTTTAGTATTGTCATTGTCCTTAGCTCTTTAGTTTTTAGGCCTGCTTAGTTGCTCTTCATTTTTACCAGACTCAGCTTTGCAGCTTTGTTTCTTGTATTAAATGTGCTGTGTGCTTCCAGCAACAATGGCAAGAAAAGAAACAAGATATTTCGAACTACGTTCTACTGCTGACTTTTACACTCACTATTTTGAGTGAATAGGTGTGTTCACACTGACAATTAACATAGTGCACTATGAACACCCAGATTGTGTGGAGATAATAATCAAAAAGTGAATATGAACTACTTGGTACGTCCCACCCTTAAATGGTTGCTACCTTAGCGACATATCTAAGGAAACTCTATGGATCCCTCTAGCAGACCAAAATTTATGACCGTACGGAATGTACACTTTACAAGTGGGCCCGGGAAACAATGTTTAATGAGAAGACTTACTATTATGTGAGAAGACTTTGTTCGGAAATTCTCGGTCATTCACTCCACCATTAAAACATTTCTAACTGAAGTAGTCACTGTTGGACTTTGGAGCTGGACTTTTGATTTGATTTGCTTTCAGTCCAAACACAGTAGCAATGTCTAAATTCTCCAGAAATCCTGCACTGTGTGGCCACTGCGCTTTTGTAAAAAGTGCAAAATCACAGGCAGTCTTTCAGAGACATCAACAGGAGATCTGTGTGTATTTCTGTGTTTGATATGAGTGGCAGTGTATGCAGCAGACCGACAGGCATATATTGTGGTAGGAATAGAGCCACGTCCATAGTCCACTTACCATGCCCATTTGAATGAGGAAAACCATGGAGTGGCTTTAAGTTAAATGAAGCATGAATTATTCCTAAACACTATTATACTCTTGTTGGATAAAAGCCGTCATTATGTTATTGGGTTAAATTGACAGTCAGCAATAAGATGGAACCACAAAATAAAAACACATATTTAGAGAAATCATAATCACAGTCAGATGTTCGAATGATCATCTCTGGTTAGTCCACAACTTGCACAGTTTGATGTAAGACAATACTATGTCAATATATGGACTATGCAAGTACTTAGTTTACACTGAGTATTAGGCTACATAGAAGTGTTCTAATGGGTACCCAAAATGAAAGATAGCTGTGGATTAAAGAAGCATTTAGCAGCTAATACACTAGCAGTATCAGAGTGTTGAAAAGCCGGTTTTTGCTTATAAATTTACTATATTAGCTTAAAAATGATGATTTGTCAGAGTTAAGTTTGACACTTGTTATGTAAAGCATCGGCGATTGCAGCTTCAGTATAATATTTTCAGCTCCATCCGAAACAGTGACCTCTTTTGACATTTGGCACTTTGTTCTTTATGTTTACAGTTGGTATCGTTCCTAAAGAACATGTCTGACTTTTTGACAGTAAAGGAATGAAAGAGATGAAAAGGGTGATAACATTATGCACCAGATGAATATCAGGTTGTGTAGAACAGACATCATTTCTCAGTATCTGTTGCCACATCCTGGCTTATTGGCACTTATAGCAGTGTGTTAATGTGCATATTTGTCGACTATGTTTGCATATGTACAACTTGTGAGTTATGTGGAGTGACATGCCGACAATCCTTGAATTGAAAAACCAATGTGTTTCCCCTTTCTTGGCTGTGAATGGTGTATGTAGCCAAGCTATTCACGATCAAATTAGACCCTTTGAAATTTTTCGCTGGCCTGACAGTCCCCCCAAATACTGAATAAATCACCTTTTCATTGTGGGGGAATATGTGTGTCTCGGGTACACGTGTGAACGCTCGCATTTTAAACATCACTTTTTGTACACAACACACCCACAACAGCGGCTCTCTATTCCACCATTGGTTGCTTTCACTTCCTGTAGGTGACCAAAGAACATTCACATTAGCCAGCTGTAATGTTTACCACCTCAATTGTGGAGTAGCATATTTCTTTACTGATCTGCATGTTGTATCAGTCTTGGAAGGCATTGCAGCTCTAAATATTCATGATAAACAGCTACAGAGAAACGCCAAAATGTCCCACTCAAGTGGAAGTATCGTTGCTTAACTGAATGTGTCATGCTGCTGTAAAAACCAGGGGCTCATTTAAAATGTACCTAAAGTAAAAGTTGGGTTTTATTCAAATGATATATAAGGTTGTAGGTAAATGAAGTGGACTGAAAATGTGAAACTTGGTTTAGGAATGATTCATTTGATGAGTCTGACCAGCCTTTTTTTCCAATCTAAAACTTGTGAAATGTGTATTCCCATAATGGATTGGTTTTAAAATGTAGAAAACTAGAGGAGTCAAACTATACATTCATCTTAGTTCAAGGATACAAAAGAGCTGTTGCTTTACAGCTTTCACAAAGCCTTAATTTGTTACTTTCCACCCTTGAACTGCTCTGCTGCTTTGCATAAAGTGCAAGATTTATCAGGGGAGGTGGAAAGAATGCGAACAAATAGTGAAATTTCAAACAAACAGAATGCTTGATTTCTTCAAATATTGAACAGTTGGTGGTGTTATCTGGCTCGGTGACCCAGCGCTCACAGCAGGCAGAGCGGAGTGGCATGGCCTGACCTCCTGTCTGTGGCAAGGCTGGCTGGAGGCTGAGGAGAGCCGAGAGAGAGAGGGAGAAGGGGAGAAGAGACAGGCAGAAAAGGACGAGGGCAAATAAAATACCAGACGCCTGCACAAGAAACACACACAAAACTAAACTAGCATGAACCCGCTGCCACCCAAACCCTCCCCCCCAATATCAAATATGTTATGGCCATCTGCTTTTTTACACAAGTAAACAACAATGCACTGTCAATACCAACAGGCCTGGGTGAGTGCACTTGTTTAATATTGAATGGAAAAAAATTGCTGTAGTTGTAGGAGTTAAAGGTCCTACATTCTGTATATTTGAATGGGCTGAACGGTATAGCCTCTGTCTCATGCCAGTGGTGCTGCTAGTGCTAGAGGTTTTTAATTTAAATCCACATTTTTCATTCTCCTCAATGCATTTTTTGGAGTAAACATGTTGTGAAAATGTTTTCCCATCAGCCTTTTACTTCCTCCCCCATCTGGTATTGTCAGAAAGTGAAATAGCTTCATCTCTTTTTGCGCTATCAAACGGGCAACGTCTTCCTGTTCTGTGCAGTAAAGCATCGGCTCTCTGTGCTGTAAACTTTTCGTTGTCAGCCATGTTGTTGCAAATGTTGTTACTATGCATTAAAACATTGCAAAAGTGCATCCAGTTTACAACAGGTACTATGCTATACAAGTTGTACTTACATAGAGGCCCCCTTTGGAGTTTTTGTCCACCCGTAGCACTTTTGTAGCAAGGTTTTCTAGGTTTTTCTGTTTGTATCATGCACACAGACAAGCACAAGAGCAGGATGATTCACATTCTGTCACAAGTTTCATGGCATTCTGATGACTGACAGTTGCAAGGTTGCTAGTTTGTGTGAGCGATGCACAAATAAAGACATTTAAAAATTAGCTGTGAAGACAGCATGCAGACCATTTTGTCTCATATTTACTCATATATACATATCAACATTTTAAATTCCAGAGAAACATTACCTTTGCAAAAGAAAAACCTACATCATGACATACTATGTCACAATTCTGAGAAACAAACTCATAATTCCAAGATCGAGATCATGTAAATATGAAGAAAAATAGATAATTTAATGTGGAAATCAATGGTTCATACATTGTATTGACAACAAGAGAAGCACTGCTCTATATATGATTTCCAATGAATAAAATCTCTAATAAAAAATGACCTTGTGCTGAGCACGGGTGTGTGTTGTGCCTGTGTACGTTATATACAGATACAGAATCACGTGACCTAAACATGTTGCGGCTGGCGGGAACTGATGGGACTTGAAAATACCCCCACAATTTATTTAAGTGCTCCTTGTATGATTTCCAACTGATAACTCCCGATAAGTCCGCAGCGGTCGATTTGTGTTAGGATAGCAATCATGTGATCTTCAGCAGGCAGCTGAGGTAGTGTTCACTTGTTGCCATAGTTACAGTGATGTCATGTCTCTATCTCGCAATGATATGGAAATCTTTAACAAATCAGTGGATCCAGATTTTAAGCCATATCACTGACAAAATCTAATCACTTGGTCCTTGTGTCATATCTGACCTTCCCTGAAAGTTTCATCCAAATCCGCTGGTCCGTTTTTGAGTAATGTTGCTAACAGACAGACAAACAGACAAACGTACAGTGATCGTCAAAGAACTCTGCCAAACTCCTTGACGGAGTAAATATTACTTGCAGATAAAGAGAGTTGCAATGTGGGTAACAACATCTGAACTCCATTTTATGTATAATTTGCTGACATTTTGGAAAACCGAGTACATTAAATGACCTTTTAACAGTTTTACTTCACCATGTACCAGTGGATGTACTGACAACTATCACTGAGTTATTTTTGATACTGAACATATGTAGGAATTCTGCCTACACTGTGGGCTGCAATTAAGGTTGCTAAATTAAATGTAGTATAAAATGTCATCAGCCGTCACCTTTTGTTTGATTTTTTAAATTAAATTGTATTGTATAAATCAGATTAACAAAATAGATGTATGTATACATAAAGTATACATACATATATTGTGCTGATTATGTTGTACCCTGAGTCTGGCTTTACTTTAAATGGTCAGCGACACAAAAAATAGTAACAAACATCAGTTCATGGCTTCAGTGGCTGAGAAGTCAAGTGATACGGTGGAACAAGTCAGTGGAGTGATGCTTCACATCCAGTAAAGTTGAAGTCCCTCGACTCTCCTGCCTTTATAACAGAAACAGACGAGGATGATTTACCTTCGCAGCCACTGAGATGATCCACGCAGCAGATGTTTTACACTTTCTGACCATTTATTTGTGGAGCAGGAAAGGAGGGGGGCTTGGGAGGGGTATAATTAGGATTTATGGAGTGAATCTGCAGAGTTGCAAAGGCGACTGATGATCCCTCCTGTAAGAACTGTCTTTGTCTGCTAGGTGAGGGATAACGGACGGCGCCATGTTGACAAGGGCAAGGACAAGAAGTTAGATGTTTTAGCGTTGCTCACCGGGTCCCTCATCCGCTTAGCACAGATGAACACACAGATACACAGGCGCAGCGTACATACATACATACACACACAGCTCACACAAGCTCATACACAAAAATAAACATGTCCATTTATTTAAGACAAGGAGGCGCTGGTGTCTGGGTGGAATCACAAATCTACATTCTCTCACACGCGCTGACAAAAGCACATTCTAGTTTTTGTTAAACACTCTATATGGGTAAATGTGTTTCATTTTTAGACAAACATTAAAAGGGTAAAGGCACACACATACGCATGGAGTTTTAATAAAGCTCCTTTAGGATATGTATGCGTTCATCCAAGTGCATATCCAAAAATAAATCTGTGCCCACACATGTCCAAACTTTGTTATATTGACTGATGTCCTCCAGCCCAGCTTGTCTCTCTTGAGGTTATGGCAGCAACAGATCACCCACAGTCCAGCTCAAACATTCGGCATTTGACCAAAGAGGAAGTTCTTATTATGTAAATGTGCTACTTTTGGTGGAGTATTTTATTTCATGGCCAAGTTTCATGGCGTCACATGAGCAGGGCTCTAAAGTACCTCTGCTACGTCGGCCTAATGGGGAGTCAACCAGATGACTCACATTTGTATTTCTGTTTCTCTCTCGGAGTCTCTGGCCTGTAGCCTGAATGCTGCCAGTGGTCATTAAATTGGTTATTTACAGTAAACAGCACTATAATCCTGTCACAGCCTCTCCCTCGTCCTTCCACAAAGCCTTCGCCAATGTTTGGTGGCGAGAAGAGTGAGTGTTAAATGGGTATTGAAATGACGTTATCTGGATTTCTTTCTTTCTTTTTTTCTCTGATGGATGTGGAGCAGGGTTTGTTTGTCTAAATGTTAGCACTTTGGAAGAGCTCCACAGCTGTGGGCGCCGAGATCACATTGGAGGTTCCACCACACACACACACACAGACAAAGATAGACACACACACACACACACACACACACTGCTCACTCACACTCTGACAGGCAGCCATGTTGGGCTGGCAGCTCAACAACACAAAGCTTTTATCTGTCAGTGGTCAAGCCTGACTGAACCCCCGCTACATTATAGGCACTCACACACACTGACTCTCTCTCTCCCTCTCCCAAACACACACGCATGCACTTTGAAAAAGTGCCATTTCTATTTTTTTTCTCTTTAAAACCTGGCTCAAATCTGCTCTTTTCCGGAAATTAGCCATCTGTGCTGCCCGTGAGTGACAGAATGTTCATATCAATCCTTCCAGGAGATGATGAGCACCCCGTCTGCACAGACAACACCCACACACACCCACCCCAATACACACACACACACACACACACACACACACACACACACACACACACATGGCCACATTTCCAGGAGCAAGTCATTTGTGAATTTGTTTTTACTATGGATAATGGCATGAAGTGAACCTTCCCTTTGAAACAGATGAATTTTGTCCTGATTCCCATGGCCACTCATACAAATACGATACTTTCACATACGAACATACACATGGGGATGTACCACTTACAACAGAGAAACAGAAAGCAGACAAACACACAAATACGCTTCCAAGATTCCTGCAGGACAAAGATGGCTGGTGGTTAATGAATCTTAGTTAACACCATTAGATTGAAAGATGAGAGCTGTCCGAATATGCCTTCCTGTGTATGTGTTTTTTTCCTCCTGTCTCTCTTTCTTCTTCCTCTCTTCCTCTATTTTTTACGCTTGAATTTCGATGAATGGCTTTCATCAGCAAAGCGCATCTCATTAGCAGAGATGATGCGCCGTATGTTGATCATCATCATCTGTGAGTGGACTGATGAGCGATGAATGTCAGCTGTAATGGAGGCGACGACGCTGCGTCCCGTAAACCCACCGCAACACACTAGTGCTAATTACTCCATATAGCGCCGTTACCGGCAGCAAAACGACTGCAGCGGCACCAGTAGGAGCAGAAGTGGAAATGACAATCATAATGAACCATATCAGGTGCATCAGTTCACTAAATGCAAGCTGTGTCTGATATAAAAAATCACCAGACCTCAGTGTCTAGGGACAGATTGGAGAGAATGTATCACTGATGACTGATAAATACTATGTGGTCAATAACTAAAAAGCTCTTTACTTTTAGACTGAATACTTCTAAATAGTCAGTTTTGTTGTACTTGTACTTCCATTTGCTACAAATGTTACTTTATATTTGTATTCCACAACATTCCAGAAGAAAGAAGGGTCTTTTCCACCCATATAATTTGCTTAAAATTTGGTATTTTTTGCTGATAATTCTTACATGCTTCTTTCTTTTCCCATTTTGCATTGTAGTTTGCATAGCATTTGTTTCGATGTTGTATTGCCGCAACTCCTCCGAATTCAACTACAAAGTGGATCAAATTTTTTTGACATGACACCTCTTTTGCCGAATTAGCATGATGTTTTATGCCTAATAAAACAATTGCAACTCACTGCCGAAAGATAGATATATTTTATGGTGCATTAACACTAAGGTTAAGGTTTTGTCAGGTGCGGATATAGAACAGTTCAGTGTTAGGAAGAGATCATGATTTGGGTTCAAATAATTGCTCTGTGATGGTTAAAACCTATAGGTTGATAATAAAAAAAAACTCCTGGTTTGAACATTAAGTCCCTTGTTTTTAAGTCCAGTACTTGGAATGGTGACCCATTCATCGACCCCAACCTCCTCCTTATATAGACTTATTCACAGCCTCCAGACTGAAAAAAAGATCTTAGTGTGTGTTCATTTACTGTACTACTGGCTTTAAAACATTTATCTTACAGTTTATGTTTAACATTTGTGGCAATGAATGAAATTCCTTCATTAAAGAAAGACTTTGATAGGAGGTGAGATACAGGTGACTCACAAAATCAATATGTACATTTACAAGTGTAAAACCTTTACATCTGATAACATGGCATGAAAAATGAAGATGTTTCTGAAGCAGTTTTGAATCTATGTCAGACAGATATTTATACAGTGATGTCACAAAATGATCCAGGTGGCAGATATAGAAACCTCAACCCACTACTCATTCGGGTTCACACTTTTGATCTCAGCTGGACTGACTGATGCCCACAGGCTGTACAGTACATTTATATACCAATGCTAAAAACAGGCTATGAATATTCACTATAATGTCATGCCTCCACCATGCACTGACTCTTGAGCATCACAGGTGTTTCTCTTCGCAGGTGACAGAAGGAATGCCGAAATAGCAATACATTTTTTTCTTTGTTTGAGGGCGTTTGTTTGTGATATCACACCTCATGCTAACGTGCAAATTATTGAGAGCCAGGGTAACAATAGCAGACGACTCTTTTGTCCTCTCACCACTCGGGTTTCGACTGCTGATGCTGTGATTCTCCTGAAATCCACTTTGGCTGCGACACAAATGAGACAGAGAGAGAAAACACCGTCTGGAAAACACCCTCAAGGCTCCAGTCTCTGAACCAGTGGTCAGTCTGGAAGCTGTGGGAGGTTTTGGCCAAGACAAGTGTTATTTTTCAGCAAGTTCAAAGTGCGTTCCATCCCATTTCTTCACTGTTACATGAACATGTTTTGATACTACTAATATAAAAACTGTAGGACCTTTTCGTTGCTGTGTTTTTGTGGATATTAATTTGGCAAAACACTACAAAGTGACAAAAACTGGGAATGTCTGAAAGCTTCCATCCAAGTCTTTTTTTCAAAAATCTGTTTTAAAAGTTTGTATTAACGCAAAGAAAACTATCAAAATTCCCCCTTCCAAAAGTCTCCCATTCCTCTTTGCTGTAGCCATATGTGTATTCACAAAAGTCAGCTGGCCTCTCCACTGTTGTTTTGTCTAATCTGAAGTCTCCAACTTGTGTGAGAGAGAGTGTTGGAAAGAAAGAAAGAGTGTGCACCTCCGCTCCAGTTTGGAGAGATTTATGAGTGGACCAAACCAAAGAGTCTAAGAGTGTATACTCTGAGAGAGTTTGGGAGGAGAGATTTACGATCCCCTGTTTGGGTCATAATTCAAAGTTCATGCTCACATATATCAAATTTTGAATCACATAGATTATGAGGGAGAACAGATTTATCATACACACAGGTAGCACATGTGCAGGCTCCAAAAAGGCAGAGAAAAGCAAAAACAACACATGCTCACAAACTTATACACCAGATGTTTGTTTCATTCCAAGGTAAAATGATCCCTAAACTACAGTAAATCTGGTAATACGATGACTTTAAATTAGTGTAGGTGATTGCTTTAATCTATAATATCCAGCAACTATTACTCTTTTTCCCCTAAAAAGCAGAGATTATCTATTATTATATTTTCTGAAGTCTGCCAACAGCCAGTCATTTTGAATAATTGCAAAACATGCTTTTTGTTTTCCTTTGTGACATATAGTATACATATAGTTTTTGACTGCCTTGAAGTCCAGCTGGATAACATTTCTTTTTTTTATAAAGTACTGGAAAAACAGAGAGGGTCACATCCACGTCACATCCCACCCTGTGGAAGATTTTTTACAAGTCTATCTTGATGTAAACTTTACTTTTCTATTTCCTATGATTTACTGTTTGGAGTGTGTTAAATGTTTCATGTACCACAGAGACCACTCCACTGAAATCTATTCAGCTCTGAACACACAAGCCCATCTATTTCTGTTCCTGTTTGTTAAATATTAACAACGCATTCCCGCTGTCTCATCCACTGTGTATAGGTGTAAGCATGTGGGTGTTGCGGAGCTAGAGAAAGCTGCATGTGCAACCTTTCTATTTAGGTCCATGTTTGTATGCATGGATATGTGTCGCAATCATTTTGTGGATTCTGGGTTTGGGTTGAAGCTGTGTATTGAGTAATGTTTCTCAGACCAATTCTGTCTTGGGCCTTTTTCTTGATACTAAGGTTTCTGCTGGAAAAACAGGTTCTAAAAAGGCTTTAGTCTGTGCTACAAATTTGCAGTCATTAACTGCATTACGTTTGGAATGGTACGATGGCTACTGAGCACAATGCACTTGCAGGAAAATGACAATAAAGAAAGAAAATAAAGAAATGCAAGTTTCTTTTACCCGATGAAAAATTAAATTTGGTTTCCCAAAACAAAAATGCATTTGGTACTTTGTGGTGCATGGTGTGTTCTTAACATTTTCTGTTGCGTTTTGTAAGGTTGGTGTGAAAACCGAGAACCGAAAACGAATCATCGCAATACACCAATGCATTGATGATGTGGACATGATTCACACTTTGCACGTGCAATTGAATATGCGCGATTTATCGACAACTTCAGTGGGTATACAGCACCTCAGACTAGAGCCCAGATAAATGCCACATAGAGTTCTAGTAGCAGACACATCTCTCCATCAGCTGTTCAGAGGAGACTGACCAATCAGGCCTTTATGGTCAAATAGCTGCTAAGAAACCACCACTAAGGAAAAGTAACAAGCAGAAGAGATTTGTTTGGCCAAGAAGCACAAGGAATGGACATTAGACCAGTGGAAATCTGTGCTTTGGTCTGATGAGTTCAAATATGAGATCTTTGGTTCCACCCACCGTGTCTTTGTGTGATGTAGAAAAGATGAACGGATGGTCTCTACATGCTCACGGTGCAGCATGGAGGAGGAGGTGCGATGGTGTGGAGCTGCTTTGTTGGTGACACTGTTGGGGATTTATTCAGAACTGAAGGCACACTGAACCATCATGGCTACCACAACTTCCTGCAGCGACATGCCATCCCATCCAGTTTGCATTTAGTTGGACCATCATTAATTTTCAACAGGACAATGACTCCAAACACACCTTCAGGCTGTGGAAGGGCTATTTGACCAAGAAGGAGAGTGATGGAGTGCTGCTTAGGTCAGATGACTTGGCCTCCACAGTCACCTGACCATATCCAGATGGTTTGGGATGAGATGGACCGCAGAGTGAAAGCAAAAGGGCCAACAAGTGCTCAGCATCTCTGGGAATTCCTGTTGGAAAACCATGTCAATTTTCTACCTCATGAAGTTCATAGACAGAATGCCGAGCATGTGCAAAGCAGTATTCAAAGCAAATATGAAGAATCTAAAATACAAAACATGTTTTGACTTATTTCCTACTTTTTTGTTTACTACATAATCAACCCGGTCTCACGGGGATTCGTGAAACTGTCACGTAAGTTTTAGTTTCGGTTTCGTGCGCACCAACACGATTTCGTCATGTTTTTCGTGCCTCTCACCACGAAATGTTTTTCGCTGTGGTAATCGCATCTGAAAGTGGTTTATACCGGCGGATTCATGACGATCTAAGCTGTCCATCGGCGTATACTGCTTGTGTGATCGCATTTGCGGCCGCCGGCCGCCGGACATTCTTGAAATTCCTATGCAAATTGGTAAGTGTACCACCGGCTTATGGTTAGGTTATGGTTAGGTTATGGTTAGGATTATGGTTAGGGTTATGTTTAGGGACGATGTCATGCAAAATATAGCGTTGGATTCGCCGCGGTTTTACATTAAAAATATAATATACACATTCTTTTGAAATACGTTCTGAGTGGCACGAAAAGTCCGCCGTTTAAAATACATTGGTGTGCATTTCGTGGTGAGCGGCACGAAAAACATGACGAAATCGTGTTGGTGCGCACGAAGCCGAAACAAAAATTTACGTGACAGTTTCACGAATCCTCGTGAGATCGGGCTGACATAATTCCACTCTTCTTCAGTGGCTGTGCGAAGTTGCTGGATATTGGCGGGAACTGGTACACGCTGTCGTATACACCGATCCAGAGCATCCCAAACATGCTCAATGGGTGACATGTCCGGTGAGTATGCTGGCCATGCAAGAACTGGGACGTTTTCAGCTTCCAAGAATTGTGTACAGATCCTTGCAACATGGGGCCGTGCATTATCCTGCTGCAACATGAGGGGATGTTCTTGGATGTGAGTATTTGCCCACTCAAGTCGGTTACGATGACGAACTGGAGTCAGGTCGAGACCCCGATGAGGACGACGAGCATGCAGATGAGCTTCCCTGAGACGGTTTCTGACAGTTTGTGCAGAAATTCTTTGGTTATGAAAACCGATTGTTTCAGCAGCTGTCCGAGTGGCTGGTCTCAGGCGATTTTGAAGGTGAACATGCTGGATGTGGAGGTCCTGGGCTGGTGTGGTTACACGTGGTCTGCGGTTGTGAGGCTGGTTGGATGTACTGCCAAATTCTCTGAAACACTTTTGGAGACGGCTTATGGTGGAGAAATGAACATTCAATACACGAGCAACAGCTCTGGTTGACATTCCTGCTGTCAGCATGCCAATTGCACGCTCCCTCAAATCTTGCGACATCTGTGGCATTGTGTTGTGTGATAAAACTACACCTTTCAGAGTGTCCTTTTATTGTGGGCAGTCTAAGGCACACCTGTGCACTAATCATGGTGTCTAATCAGCATCTTGATATGGCACACCTGTGAGGTGGGATGGATTATCTCAGCAAAGGAAAGTGCTCACTATCACAGATTTAGACAAATTTGTGAACAATATTTGAGAGAAATTGTGATATTGTGTATGTGGAAAAAGTTTTAGATCTTTGAGTTCATCTCATAAAAAATGGGAGCAAAAGCAAAAGTGTTGCATTTATATTTTTGTTGGGTGTAACTTCAGTTTGTCATTTTAAATCAAAAACAAAAGTGAAAATGTGACCAGGCTCCTTCTGCAGGTAAAAAAGGTGTGACTGCAACTCTTGAACTTATGTGCTGTGTTTATATAGCTGAATGTAATATTGGATGTAAAAATACATCGACACCAACACACATCAATCTGATGTAACCTATAAGACATACTATCATGTACTTAGATTATTTGGATGATGATGGCAACTTTGAGGTGTAGTGCACTTTCTTTGGATGACAGTACCTGGGTTTTGCCTTAGGAGCCACTGTTGAAAATTCCTGGAATTGTGGCGTCATTGACAGCATTCAGCAACACGTATTGGGCAATTTATTTGTTTAAAATCCTCTTCCTCTCAAAAACTGTGTTCTGCATGCATTCTGGATTTTTGAGGGAGGTGGAAGTGGATGTAGGGAAAGACATCAAACACAAACGTGAGTATTTCATACATCTTGTGACATGTCTGGAGTAGCTCTTTAAAGCGACTCTTAAATCAAAAAATTTGCAGAACTCATGAAAGACAAGTTTAAAGAGAATGGCTACAATCAAAACATCTTAATCTGAGGCTATCTTGTCTATGTAGTCTCTATACTGGGGCCACTCTTATTTAGTCTTTACATCAACGACCTACCAGTAGTATGTTCTGAATGTGAGATACAAAAGTACACTGATGATACTGTAATTTATGTTCATGGGAAGGATAAAGAGGAAGTGGCTAGAAAACTTTCTAAAACCATAGAACTTGTCTCCAAATGGCTATATAATTCATGTCTACACTTAAATATAAAAAAAACGCAGTATATGTTTTTTACAAAGACAGCCAATAACTCGCCAGACCCAGACATAACTATTGCTGGAGAGAAGATCAACGTGGTAACAGAATACAAATACTTGGGAATTATTTTAGATTCACATTTTTCATTTAAAAATCATGTTAAGAAAGTTACCCAAGTGGTAAAACTAAACCTGTCCAATTTTAGATTTATCAAACAGAGTTTGAACACAGAAGCTGCTAAACTTTTCTTTCATGCTATGAGAATGCCACATTTGTCATATTGTGTCACCAGTTGGTCTCAGGGCTGTGAGAAAACATTACAGCCAATCTATTCTGTCTATAAACAGGCCCTAAAAGTTTTGGATATGAAACCTTTTCGGTATCATCATTGCAGCATTTTAGATAAATATAGTCTGCTGAATTGGGAAAATTTTGTTAAATTTCAAGATGCTCTTCTGGTTTTTAAAATCCTTCATGGTTTGGCTCCGCCACCACTTAGCAATTTTTTAAATTTGATTAGAGGACGAACCAGAGCTGCCGCATCACATAAACTAATTGTTCCCTACAGAGGCAGTGCTTTTGGCAGGTCTGCCTTCTCAGTGAGAGTAGTCGGGTTTTGGAACTCCATACCTTGCCATATACGCAATGTCAATATACTGAAAATTTTTTTTAAAAATTGCTAAAATCATGGCTGCTTGAGAATCACGTTTGTACTCATAGCTAGACATGATTTGTTTTAAATTGTCTTTTATTTTGTGCTACCTGCCTGCTGCCAATGTTGCTATGTCTGCATCTATCAATGTTATTGTGATGTTTGTTGTATGATGCTGTGCTGTGTGGATGTTGTGACTGGTATTGGTGTTATCACTGTATTTTAATGAATTATTTACTCTTATTTTGTTATTCTGTTGCTGGCATTTTCATCTGCCCAGGGACGACAGTTGGAAACTAGCTTTATAGCTAGAATTGGTACATTTACAGAAATGTTGATTAATGTGCACTGTCCCTGTTCAAATAAAATAAATAAATAAAATAAAACTATAAAGTGTCAAGTCCAAGCCAGCAAGTACAACTCTGATAACATCATCAGGTTTGTGTTTTCAGACTTCACAGCGACAGAAGACACAAAATAACTGTTTTTGTGCAGCAGTATTCTTGATGATGAGCATGGAACTTTGTGTGTAAACAGGTGGAGGACCTCTTTGACATCAATACTATTGGAATAATCACATTAACACCAGGACATGAATGCAAGAATGTAAGCACATTCTTGACACAGTGTAAGCTTTAAAGAAAACACGTCAGACCCAGACGAAACACTTCAGTTTTTCAAATCAAATTTTATTGAATGTTGTGTCAGTAATTTTTTTCCAAACCAAAATTCAGACCAGATGCAGTTCACTGCTAATCAGAAGAATAAGATCCAAGGCCACATGCAAAATACTTCAGCTCTCGAGTGCTTTTATTCCAGTACTTAAGTTTGCTTTTGTGCGCTTGACTCAGGTGGAAGAAAACTGCGAGAATCCCCATGTAGATGATGCAACGTTACTTTTTGTCTGAACCCTCTCGCTGGCCTGCGCGAGACAATTAATGAGAGTGTTTTGTTTTCTGGAGGCTCAGTTCTTGTGAAAGTCAGTGTGATGAAGCTCTTGTTTTTTATCTTGACCTTGTTGGAGCCTCCATCACCCTTCCAAATTAATATTCAAAAGCCCTTAATTAAAAACCCGCCACCCCGTCCTCCGCTGGAGCAGGATAAACAAATCTGGGGCTGTGTTTGTTCCCTTCTGGCCCATCCTATACTCTATTTTAATGATTTCACTTCAACCTTAGAAAAAAAAATGCAAGATGGCAAGATGCAGCAGAATGTGACACAAAAAGATGAAGACAAGACATAGCTGGGGGTGAGTGAGGAGAGAAGTGGTGGTGGCAGCGGGGGGACAGACGGGTGGTGTACTGTATCTCACAGTCGTAGTTAATTACAAAAAGCATTAATGTTTTATTAACCCCTTATCAGTAATTAATCAAGGGTCTTTGATGTAAAGTTCAGCTTACAAAAGCACCAGGAAAAAATTCTCTCATCCATATTAGCCCATTAAGCCAGCTGGTATGGACCAGTCTTGCTAACTGCAGAGTGCAGGACAGCCTCCGCAGGCATTAAAGCATTTGTTTTGACAGCGCTGTTTGTTTTCTACTCCCAGAAGCCATTGCAGTGCACCTCCAACTCCCACTAGTCTCTCACCAAAAGAGCCAGTTTGCATTTCAAATATGATGGAGCTATTGCATATTGTGCACAAAATTCTCCTTTTTCTCCCCAATGTTCCCCCTGCTTCCTTGTATGTAACATGTTATACCTGACTGGAAGACAAAATTAGATTATTCTTTAATACAATGTGGAGATGCACAGTCTCTGTCTTACCGCAATGACTTACCCTATGACTTTGTTATCTGTAGCACAACACTGCTAATTTAAATCCTGTAGGGGCCTCATCTGAACCAGCAGAGTAGTGGAATAACACTGGAAAAGTTTATTCTCGGTTACAAATATGAATAAAAGAGAGGCTCAGAAGGTGTCATAAGGTGCATTTTAAGCTAACAAGTATGTAACTTGTAAGTATGATGTAAAAAAAATGCAGTGGTTACACATTTCAGGAGGAAACAGTAATGTTAAACTCTATTCAAAAGGATTATTATACATTACAATTCAGTTTAAGTGTGACCTGAAACACATTAGTTTCAGTAGATTCTAATAAGTTCAACTTCATGTAAATGCTTGCAAGAAAGAAATATTTTTGAGTTGGGAAATGTTCTAAGTTAGATTCTGTAAGGAGAAACTTATCTATTTCTGTTGTGATTTGCTTGTAATGCATCACAATTCACTTTAACCTTCTAATCAGTTTGACTTCATCAACCCTGAGGGACTCAAAGGAGCCAAACATGAGTACTTAGCTTTTAAATATTGCATTTAATCTTGTTTTATAAGCTTTCCTGAGTTGTAAAATGGATTTGTTCAGACCCACTGAGGGGAAAATGACCATAGCCTTTCACCTATAACCCAACCCTTTCTGTGTCTCTCTGGGTGCTGTCTGGGGTGATGCTAAGGTCAGGGGTGAAAGAGAGGCCAGCTGGACTGTGAGAGGGTGATCATGAGGGCAGGACACCCTAGAAACCGGTGTGTGTTTGCATGTGCCCTTGTGTGTGTGTGTTAGAGGGAGTGTCGGGGTGTTGGACTGATATTCGGGGTGAGAGTCAGGTCAGGCTGCCTATGTACACTAAGGCTGTGCGGGTCAATCAATGGTCACACAAACATGCGCTCAGACAAACACAGTGTTCTGTTAATCAGTCGGCAGCTGATGGATTGACGGCCACATGATCAACACACAGAGGAGAAACTGAACTAATGCCAGTTCCTGTGTACTTTACTCCCCTTCGTCCTCACAGAAACTGGAGATGACTTTCCCCACATCTAGGCGTGTTCTTCTGCTCCGCAAAAAGTACGACAAGACACTGGAGGCCATGTTACCATTGTTGATGTTTTTGTTGTTATTGTTCCTGCCTGTGTTGATTAAATTAGGAAATCCTTTAAGTCGGCAGAAAAGAGGGGAGCATTGTTTTATTATTAAAGAGGAAAGAGACACTCCGGCAAACGTTGCGTCGGTTAATGAGAAGTAAAGCAGAGTGCTTCAGGACTTGGAGATTTCAATAACATGGCAGAGCAGCTCCCTCCTCCCCACCACCTCACCCACCTCACCCCTCTGTGAGGAGGATAATATGGCAGCCCCCCACACCACCCCCCACCTTCTGGCTGCTCCTTCCTTGTTTTCCTTGCTGGCAGAGCCGACTGTAGGTGCCGTCTGAGAGACAAATGTAGTTCAACAGCCTTTAGGTTTTTCTTGTTGCCTCCCCTCCACCACCCAACACACCCCCAACCCTGAAGAATATGAGTTTTGGAAGGCAGATAAATATGTTGATGTTTCAGGAGATTTTCTGTGGTGGCAAAATTCACTGTCAGTCGTATTAACAGACTTAAGAGTTCATAACTTCACACATAGAGCAAGTGTAGTATTGATTCTTGTTAGTTCTTTTCTCCACTTTGCATATAAAACTCTGTCAAAATACAAATTTGCAAACAAGAAAATACAATTTTTGAACTGAAGAAAACTTAAAAACTTACTCTGAATGTGATTTATTATTTATATTTAACCCTTTAAAGTTAGAACAGAAGACTAATCGAGATCTAAAGGCAGTATTAATTCAACAAAGAATACATTTTAATTTCAAGTAAAGCACTTTGCTACTTCTTTGACGTAGGAGAAACACCTCGTTGGACTGACCTATCTGATGCATCACCATTTTTTCGGCTCCTGTGCTCATCGCTTACAAGAGCTGGATTTCTGTCAGTTTCAACTGCAATCACTTGACGAGAGACCAGAAGAGTGCCAGGAAGAAATCCAAGAAAGAAATGCCATTTCCAGAAGAATTGGCATCTCGTGTTCCTTTGCTTTCTACTGTCACACAGATTGTAGCGTAGGTGGGTGCCACTGTCAGGGCAGGGTCACGTTCAGTGCATGTGTGGATGTATGTGGATGTGTGTGTTTATTTTCTCACTTCTGTTAGTCAGAGTGGGGACGTATGTGTGTGTGTGTGTGCGTGTGTGTGTGTTTGAGTCGTGCATGAATTTGCCAGAGTGTGTGTGACTGCATCTGTTGTTCGGAGGGTCGTGTCAGATTGTGGCTTCATCAGACATACTGCAACTGCATTCCCTCCTACACGACTGCTGTTTTCCCATACAGGCGTGTGTGTGTGAAAGACAGCACATAATGTTTACATACACACACTCTTGAGTCTTTGACCAGGCGAGGCTGTAAACAGACAGCAATCATAAAAACATGCTGTTGATCCCGTATTGTGTTTAATCAGTGGAAGCCAGCAAAGGAAACTGAACATATATCATTATCGCTGCCTGTCAAAGGTGCCACTACAACACTACTTTCATTTGTACTATAATAGTACAACTTGTAGTTCTGAATATCGACTGCATTTGCAACACTAAGAGCATAATTTTATTGCTTCAGAAGAATATGACTTTATATATTGCGCTACTCCAGATTGCTTTATTACATAGTTAAACTTGGATAGACTATCGCAGACTTGAGTTCGCTGCTTTAAAATAAACACCTTCTTCAGATTAACGCAACTTTTCGAGTGTTTTAGCTGACACTCAAAGGCTTCGAAAAAGAGTTTTGGAAAAACGGGTATTAGGTCTGTTGCTGAGAGTCATACAGAATAAAAAAACACTCTCACTCTCTTTCAGAAGCCACTTATTTCAGTACAAAGAAAGCAACAGAAAATAGTTTATTCTTCACATGTTGTTGCTATTGCACAGGTAGCTAAATGCTAATGACTCTATCATCTCAGTTAAAGTAAAGATATATGTCAGTCTGACAGTAACCTTAACCTCGAGGAGCTTTGGCGAAAGGAGCTAGCACTAGTTAAAAATAGGGATTAATAAGAAATTCTCCCCTTTTACTTTCTCTTAACACCCTGCTTCCTCATTCCTCTGCAAGGTTATCAGTGAGACATAGTACCAAAGGTCAGACAGGAGTCCTCTCTGTGACCTCTGACCCTGCCATGACCCCGTGACCTCAGATTCATCAGGGCAGTGTTACTGCTCAGTTCAGAGGAGGTCATCTACTGTTCAAAGGCACAGAGAGCCCCCAGCAGCCATGTACACTCCTCATATCATTATTCCTGCAGGAGGCAGTCCTACCGGCTGAGTGTCCACAGTAAAGGATAACTATGCGTTATATAAACCGTGGCATAAAAATAAAAAGCAAGACACATGTTGCTGTAGTTGTCTCCATGACAGCATTTATAGCATTCTGCAAAGAAATGAAATGTGAAATGTTGACTTCTCGTGATGAATTATCCCTCTCTGCCCCACTGCTCTGGAGTTTGTGTGTTTTGCTTGTGCGCTCAGCAAGCATTATAATATGCCATTTACCCCACCCCCCCACCCCCCCCCCACCCCCCAAAAAAAAAAAAAAAAAAATCCCAGATAAATGTCACGCACGTTGACAGCGATACAAATATTTGGTACTTCCCTGGTGTTTCAAGTTGACAAATCTACAGAGGCCACCCCTTGACCTTTTGACCGTGCCCAGGCCTTATGGATAATGATGATGCTGATGGCCTGACAGCCAGCTTACCCAGTGGCCATCTGGAGCAGCTGACATGGTGGCTGATTGAGAAGGAGACCCACCACTGACCATGCATTGATTTTTTTTTTTTTTTTAGAACCGGGGAGCCCACCCTTCCTCTTAGAAGGGATCCCACTGGTCGGATCCTTCAGTATTATGCTCATCCTGATCTTTGACCTGAGAGAGAGTGGAGCTGGAGGTCACTGTCAATGCTCCACTCAGCCAGGATCACATACTGTTCTATCTTAACAGACACACACCAAGTTATCTCCCAACAACAAGATTCATTAGTGTAAATGAGCTGCTAACCGTGGCACTGAATATTCATCTTCTGTGATAATATAGTTAACAATCATTGTAGTCATTGGTATTAGCTTATGTTTGCCAGAATGTTGATGAAGAAGCACCAGCAACAGAAACAGAACAGCACTGAACACAAATAGAGCTCTCTGCATATATGTAGATACATATACACATAATTATATGTGTGTGTATATATATATATATATATATACACATTAAATGTATGACTTTTACTTCTAACGGAGTCTATTTATCATGTTTCCTTAACTTAAGGTTGGGAACACCTTTACAAAATGTAATAGTTTGCAAAATTTCAAACATTTGTCAATGTTTATAATATAAATGAGCGGCTAACTGTAACATTTAATATCCATGTTTTTGATAATATTGTTAACAATCATTGTAATCAATGGTATCAGCTTGTTTTTGCCAGAAAGTTGCTGAAGAAGCACCACCAACAGAACTAAAACAGAACAGAACAGAAACAGATTTGTCTCTCTCTCTCTCTCTCTTTCTCAGTGTGATATACAGTATACCCACACACATACACAATTTTATGTATATATATTAAACGCATGGCTTTTACTTGAAAATAAGTGTTTTTGCCATGTTTCCTTTACTTAAAATTGCGAAAACCTTCAAGAAAAAAAAAATTGAATTTACATTTTTTACACATATGTATGAATGTTGGTAAAATACAAGTGTATTCGTTTTTAAAACATAAGGTTCAAGCTTTTTATTTCTGTATTTTTCACACCACCAAGTATACATCTAATTGTAAAAATAAAAATATGAGCTCTAATGGGATGCTTGCTGGTTAAAACACATACTTGCCAAAAAACTGCAACATTCCCAGTCTGACTGTTAAGAATTTTGTTGGATGTGGTATTGATCAGCTATCAGCTGTGAGATGAAGGCTTAAATGCCAAAAAAATATTGATCCAGAACCTAAGTAGTGCTTAAGCAGAATGTCTTCATTTTCCTTACACTCCTATCCAGACATTAGTGTCAATGTGACCCACAGGTTTGAGTTCTTAGTGCAGCTTTAGGACCCGTCTGTTATGTAAGGAGGCTGATTGTGATCTGCTAATGTTGAATGTGTGGAAGGGCAGAGCAGGTTGTAAGCATGACCGGCTTTTCACACACAACTCAACCCTCCTCCACTAACCCTCAACCCCCCCACACCCCTTAAACAGACACCTACACATACCAGTGCAGCTGTATAGTGATCCGTATAATCCGACAGGCTAGGGGAGTGACTGATAGCTATTGTTGTGTTGGAAAGCTTTTGTCACCTGACAAAGAGCTGTGGCTTTGGCCCTCATCCCTCTGCATCATCCTCTTCCTCATCCTCTCTCTCACGGGGATATGGAGGGGCCTCAGCACCCCATCATGATGACTGATGGAGTCTCAGGGATGAGTGAGGAGGAAGAGGACGGTGGGGGTGATGGTACACTCAAAGGCTATCTTCATCACAGGGAATCTCAAAAGACGGCATTAAATTTTTTAAAAAGGACTTTAAATACAATTTGTTTGCTGTGAGAACACAGAAACAAAACCATCAAATCTCCATTGAGATTTAGCAGCTGTTTTGATTAACACACTGAATAAGGTATTGACATCATAGCAGAGGCTCTAACCAGCTACCAGCACGTTTTTGCTGCTCTGACACTTTTATTTTTGCTCATTTCGCTTGTTTATTGTCATGATAATGAAGTCACAGTGTCTGTGTCATCAGGAGAAATCTAGCATTTTGGCCTGGTTCCATTGCTAATGTATGCAAGAGCCACTTTTCCTCTCTCATCACTGTCAGCGAGCCGCTCGCCACCAAAATGGCTCCTAATTGAGCGAACTGGAAACAGTAAGCCAAGAATTGAGCTGTTAATGTATGAGATTCAGTATACATGCTGTGGAGTTTTAAATTTAGCTGTGAAATATGCTCCTCAGTATGTTTCTGTGATCACCAAATCATTGCAAGTGATAAAATGGTTTTGTTTTTTTTGTTTTTGTTTTTTCTTTGCGTGACAGCGAGGATTTCAATGTAATGAGTGGGAGTGACAGAGCACTACTGACAAGCTTAAAGCATTATAAATGTTGGGACAATGCAAACTGGCAGACTGAATGCTTGAGATTTCTCTTTCTGTAAGGCAAAGATGCATTTTTCCTCCTTTCCTTTCTTCTTTTTCACTCCTTTTCTTGTATTCATGCCATTTATCTCAATGGCCCCTCAGTGCACTGTGGGAATAGCAGCAGCACTTGCGCCATGTGTGAGACAAAGAGAAAGGTCTGTTTCAACACCATCAATCCCACAATCCCACACAGTGATGAGCGAGAGATAGTCACCATCTGTGGATGTGTTTCTCATCACTTTGCCTAAAAGTAAAACTGTACCCAGCAAAAGTTAAAGTGTGAACGCCTCAGTGTGGCGTTTGTCTAGGTGTTTTGGAGATACCTCCCACTATATTCTGGGGCACCTTATTTTTAAATATTGTGGCATTTTCAGTCCCGGTCCACGTGCAACATGGTGTTTAGTGATTTCACATGTTAAAAATACAAAGACATTTTCTCCCTTTGTGTGTCTGCGCTGCTCTGCCTCTGCTGTTGCTGTCTGTTTTGCCCTCTTTTCCTCTATTTCTCCCTTCCCTCATTCCCTGTCCCTGGCTGCAGCGCAGCAGCCATTAGCTTTACAAATCCAGCCTTTGATCTCTGATTTGGGCGGGTGCCTGGGAGAGGGAGGGGTACTCTGCATGTGTGTGCGCGCGCATGTGTGTGCGTCGAGCTGTCTATGTAGGCCATTTGAGGACTAGCTGGCACTGCAGAGGAAGAGGGTTCACGACCGGTCCACTTCTGCCGAGGTATTACAGAGGGAGTCGATTTCCAGGGAAGAGGCCGTGATGATAATGCCGCTTCATTTGCATTTGTACTGAGCGAATAAGCTGCCTAATGGTTTAAATATAACTCACTTACTGCTCACTCCAAACTCCAGTCCTTTTTCCCGTACCACTGTTTCTGCAACACCCCACCCTCCTCCAAGCTACCTTTCCTCCTCCCCCCTTCACTTATCTCACCCTTCATAGCTCCTCGTCCTGTCTTATCCTCGCCTCATCTCTTCAGAGAATATCTCCTTTCCACGGCCATGTGCCCAGATATTACATTATTGAACAGAAATCACTTTTAGCTCTTTGGCAACATTCAGGGACTCCAAAGTGATCCTAGACCACTGTTATCGTGCATGCTAAGTGTTTCTGTCAAGGCTCATTATTTAGATTTCTGAGTGCTGATCGAGGGACCAGCGTTTTCAGATTGTGACTCATTTGTCTCAGCCTTGTTTCAACCAATGTTGAACAATTTAAAGTTTAAACGTCTCTGTGTTTCCAAAAGATATATCTGATTAAATGTTTCATTTCGCCCAGATAGAAGCTTTTCCACTCTCTAGTGTGGCGTAAACTGCATTGATTATGTACTAAATCAACAAAAATCAGCCAACCATGTCTGTATCCATCAAACAGAACACTGACTGTGTATTTTTTGTTTGTATTTATTATGTCTGATTCTTTGAAGACCAGAATACATCTGAGTTTACTGGACATGTATCTGTCCACTTGTCCATCTGTCTGTCCATCTACCTGGCCTTTTCTTCTCTTGTTCTCCCCCTCTCCTGAGAGGTAATGAATGGTTTCCCTCACTGCAGCGAATTCACCTGTTTCTGCTTCAGCCTTCCTCTGCCGCATTAAGTGGGGATTTATGGAGGCGGCTTCCCATTGAACAAAACCATTTGTCTTCCAGTTTGGTTTAACAGCACTCTTTATTCCCTGCAGATTTAAGGATAGGAGGCTGGGGCTGGGTGGGGAGGGGCAACACTATTAAGGGCTACGGCCCTCCCAATTTCTCTCACACTTGCATTGGGAAGGCAAACAGCCCTGAGCGGTCTGCTCCTAAAGAGACCTTTGTGAATAGATAGATGCCTGATGGATCAAGTGGAGAGCTAACACATGCAGGAGGACTGTCCCATTTCTGGCTCTTTTACATGGCAGGAGCTGCTGGATTTCAAATGAGACTTAAAGTCGGAGCAGTTTTATTGCACACCTAAGAATAGAAATGTATAAATGAAATCAGAGGCAGTTCTGATACACAGGGGATATGCTAGATGTAACAGCAGGCCAATGAGACATTTGTCCCTGATAGTGAATCTATTACTGAATCCTTTATTGAAATTGAACCAACATGCTGGAGACTCTCTAATATCATAACCTATAAAACTGTGATGTTTTATAATTATTCAGTGGCAGCGTATTTGGGTGAATCTTTTAACTGCCAATGACTGTGTCATATGTAGCTGCATTAGCGTCTCATTACTTTGGAGATAGCTAGAAGATTCCTTAATGCCTCTCGACAGGCCATGATGTAATTACACTGTGTTTGTTGCAAGTCAACATGATAATTTGTGTTTCCAAGGGATATGTCATTCGCCCGGGACGCCGGGCGCATAAATGATTCAACCCCTCATAAATGTCCTGATTGAAAACAAGTTGTTGCCCAAACCAACTTAGCTATCTTGTAATCATGGCACCTTGTGGCCTTTAAAATACACAACCAAAAACAAAAAGTAAAGGGAAAAAAATCTGTCCTGTGAAAATTCTTCACAATGCTTGGTGCTGTAAGGCAGAATTATGCATGAAACTGTAAGAAAAGCTTACCTTTCATTTCTGTTCTCCCTCTGTGTGTGTATATGAGAGATCGAGATAGGGAGAGTATGATGTGCAGAGAGAGAGAGTTTACTGCGTGTGTGAGACTTCTCTGCAATCCCCCAGAGGCTGCCATTGTTGTCGAATTTACCCATTCCCACCCTCTGAGCTCGACCTAACAAGACTACACAACATCTGCATGGGGGCTGCAGAGTTTATGTACATGGTGGAGGCTCTGTTTGAGAGAGGCATGTGTGTGTGTTTGGGGGCGTTGATTTTTGTTTTTGACTATCTGTTTTGAAATCTGCGCGGTGGGCAGGGTATATTAAAGGCAGAGCGAGGTGTTCCTGCGTAGCCGCCGGGTCTGCTGCCCCTCTCTAGCATTCTGACTGTGACCCCAGCCTTCGGGTGTGTGTGTGTTTTCATTCTCTTTGTACACACTCTCTAAGATGTTTTCGCTCTCCTCTTCTTTTCTCCTCTTTTTTCCCCTCCTCCTCTCCTCCCTCCCTCCCTCCTCCTTGTGTTCCTTGCAGAACAGAGCCCCAGATACTGAAGATATTGCCCCTGGTTTATTTGGCCTGTCTCTGTCTCTCTTTTTCTCTCTTTCTCTTACCATATTTATCTCCTGATTCTCTTCTCTCATCTCCTTTCTTTTTCCCTTTTATTTATCTTCTGCAAGTCCTCTCACTTTGCGATCAATACGGTTTTCGCTTGAAGCCTCGCGGCCAATATGAGAGCAGCTACGGGATTTTTGAAGTTAGAATGCTAAACATGTTAAACAGCCAAGATGTTTTGAAATTTGGGATCATTGGAGAGATGTTAAATGTCTGAATTTGTTTTTCCCAGTTCCCAGCTGCATACTGTACATGCATCAGATGTTATAGCTTTTTATCAGCTATCTTTGATCTTTCTGTTGCGCTTTATATAATATTTCTGATTCTTGCATTTGAATCTATTAGTGAATCACTAAATCTGGGATGTAGCAGTTATCGTTACAAAATGAACATGTGATATGGATATTTATATATTTATAAATTTACTTTGAAATCAGTTTGCTTCATTTGAAACCAACTCTGCATCACCGGCTCTTTCTACTGTATGTGAATTTTTACGTGATTCCTCCAAAGTCTTAGTTGCGCTTTAAAGTGTAAAGATCAGTTCGTAAACTTCTCCAGTTAAAGACTATCCCTGTGGTCTTTGAGTTTATTTTGATCCAGTACAAGTGGCACCTGAGACCAATATTTGTCTATGAATCCTTCAACATATCACTTCTTCCCTTTAGAATGGCTTAATTCAGTATAATAAATCTAAAATCAGTAATACTATATGAGAAACAATGACCAGTGAATACAGTTATCTTGTTAATCTTCAAAAACACGTTGTTTTTACCTTATAGCATTGTCCACATATGCTACTCACTGGAATTAGTTTGATACAATATATTTTATCTATGCATACAGCAAAAAATATGTTTTTTGAAAGACCGTGACCTCGTGATCTGTATTTGTCAGCTTTGTGACAATCAGCATACGTTTGTCCTTCCGTCTGTTAGTCTGTCGTTCCTCATTACTCAAAAACAGAATAACTTGGACTTGGACGAAATTTTCAGGGAAGGTCAGAAATAACACAAGGACCAAGTGATTAGATTTTGGCAGTGATGCAGCTTATAGTCTGGATCCATGGATTTGTTAAAGATGTCTGTATCATGGCAAGATAGTGGCACAGCGTCACTGTAACTATGACAACAAGTGAACACTACCTCAGCTGCCTGCTGACGATCACATGATTGTGATCCTACCACAAATGAACCGCTGTAGACTTATTCGGACTTATCTTAAATGATGCAACAACTGAGCAGTCTTAGCTGTGTATTGTGCTCTCTGAGCACTTTTCTTGTCAGTGATATAACACAATACTTTTTTTTTTATCGCTTTAGTGTTGATCCTTTTCAGCCAACCAAACATATATTAGATATAGTAAATGGTCCACATTTAAATAGTTTTTTTCTAACCCCAGGTAAGAACTTTACAGTGATTTTCTCATTCACACACACTCACACACTAATGGTGGTAGATGTGGCAGAACCAAGAAAATAGAGAAGTACGCTATAGTAGGAAATGTGTTCACTGTCAAAGAGCCACAAATATTTTTACACTTAAAGACCTCTTCTGAACAAATTTTTTTTTTATACCTTGTTAATATGTCAACATGGTTTTCTTTATTTGCTAGAAGACACGTTATGAGCGCGATAATCAGTCTGAAACTTCAGCCTTGAAACTCCAGTGCACCGATGACAGTCCCAGCAACACAAATTCAGACTTCTGGTGTTTTACATGTAACAAACCTAAGAAATCAGTCCTGTAAACCTGCAGGATGAGGCTCTACATATCTTTATTCTTCTTGGATTAGATTACATTCTTGATTGTCACTGTACAAACTTACAACAGAATGTAAGTGCACCATACTCGCTAAATGCATTAAAAGTAGAACAATATTAAAAAGTGAAAAAAATATAAAGTAGAAATGTAAAGAAGTAATAAATAGTACACATTTTGCACAGTAATACTCTCACACACACACAATACACTTCCACTGTTCAGTACACTCATGCTGCCATCGTGTGAATTGCTGTCATTCACTTCATAATTGTTTTCCATTTTGAACATATATGGCTTACTTTCTCCACTACTACATCTTTTCAGTTTTACGGTGTTTGAGTAGACTGAAGACATGATAAGGTGAGAAACGTTTAAGCATTTGTTATTAGGGGATAACTGGAGGGGGACTTCAAGTTTTCAATCGCTTTCAGTATGTGTTTAGGTTTTGGATTATTGTCAGTGTTCCAGTGACCTCAGTTACATAGATATTGTAATCTACTCTTTTGCTGTGTAAACAGCATGGATCACAACATGTGCCCATTGGTTACACAGTGCAACACTTTGGTCCAAACCAAAAGATTTGTGGTCCCCAGATAATGACGTCTACTGACTTTGGTGAACCCCACAATTTCCATTTCACACCAGCATGAGGGTTTATATTTGTGGTTTTGAAAGAGAAATCTCAAAATTATTTAACAGATTTTCAAACAAAAAATGGGTGCAGGCCCTCATGTCTAATGAAGAATAGTAATGACTCTTAATTTTTCTTGGAACATAACTAAATGTTGACTCAGTTAAAACTTTGCCTTAAAATCAAATACCTGCAGAGCTAATGGTACTTCAGTCAGCCTCAGCCATGCTTACTAAAAATACAACAGTGAACATAGTTTGCTTTATAAATGCTCAACATCAGCATGTTAGCACTTGTATTAAGATCACATTATCATGGCGGCAGGAAATGGTAGCATGACTGTGGGTTCTTTATGTTGTGTATACTGTTATTATAAGGGACAAACTTTTATATAGTGCATATGTGCTAATGCTTAACAGTGAACAGGTTAAAGTAAAGTGTTATCCAACATGGTTTCTATTGACTTATAGCTGTTGTGTGTGACAATGACAATGGATTGGAATTTTCCCTTGGCCAAATACACTCCTGACCACCTTTGAAGCTTGGATTCGTTTGGGCTATCAGATCATTGTTGTGCACATTTACACACAGATTTACGGTGTCTGTCTGACCTTAATTTGATTTCAACATAACCTGGGACACATTACAGCCAGGTATGAAGATGGGCCTCTTTATTATCCTCTCTCTTGATCAGTCTCTCCACTTACTCCTTCCTCTTTGTTCTTGATTTTTTGCACCTGCTCCTCTCGCTCCTACTGTCGGATAGACGGGCGGGAGGCTGCTACATCCCTGATGACTGTCATCATCATCGTCTGTCTGTCCGACTGGCATTGACGAGCCAGGAAGGCAGCGAGCCAGCTAGCCAGACAGCAGGGCTGTGGAAACAAATGCAAACTGCCCCATGCCCCCTGTTCACATCCAACTGGTACGATATGCAAACTTTTGAAATGAAAGAATATGAATTAGGTATGCTCTCATCATTTGCGTTGGAGATGAATACATCCGTTTTGTGAATGAATAAAACACAACGACCAACCACACAATAATTATTATGTATTGGGCAAGTTGTTACTGTTCTATAGGGACAGATAATGTTTGCTATTTTTCATGATTTTATCCAAGAGAAGCAAGAATTTCACTGAGGAATACATTAAAGCATAATGATGATATAGAGCTTATTTGGAGGTTGCGAAGACCAGAATTCTTTCAAACAACAGTTTAGACAGTTTTTGCCTGACAAATGACTTCTGTATGGTCTCGTATTTGACAAAAGCATTCTCATTGCTATTTAAAGTAAGTCATTTACATTTATAGCATGTTAACGTTAAAAAATATAACTCCTTTAATCCAAGGAGAAAAATCCTTCGACATAAACCTGCATGTATAAATGTCTGTGCAGCATCCATGTGTGGCTCTAAGCTTTCACATCCAGACTATTTATATGCACGCTTTTTCTGATGGACCACATGAGACAGGAGACAGAGAGGTAAACATCAAACCTCTTCTCTGGTGATCGTCAGCATAACACAGCTCCAGCGATCGTAGCAATTATTAAACATTGCATTTTAAAGTGTGACATTAGACGTGATGTAGAGAGGAACAAAGAGAGAAGAGTGAAGGAATGAGGATGGGGGACGAGTGAGGCAGATGAGACTGAAGAGTGACGTGAGAGAAGGAGAGAGAGAGGGAGATTCAGGCATCAGTGCTTTTCCTCCAGGTGTCTTTGGCCTGCATGATTTCATCTGCGAGGCCATAATAAACTTCCTTAATGAAATAAGTAATTAACATATTATAATTGTGCAGCGGATGATTTTGACAGAGATCATTTTCCATATCTAATGCTATGCTAATTTAATCTGTTCCCCTCCTCTGCCCGACACGACCCTTTCTGTGATTAAGTTTCATGGCATCTCACTTTCGCTTTTCCTCACCTCTCCTTTTTTTTCTCCCCCCACAACCCGCTTCCACCCCCACCAATCCTCTCTTTCCTTTTATTTCCTTTCTCTGTCTCTTTCTCTCTTTCCCCAGTGATGGATTGACTCCTCGGCTGAGGTTCAGGGCCTTGTTGTTGTGGAGTTGCAGGCAGAGGGACGTGCACAGATGGCGGGGGAACTGGAGGCTGGGGGTGGAGGGTGGAGGCCTGGATCTGTATGTGTGGTCTGATCTCTCTCCGTCCTCCGCCTTCTCTGCATGGAAAAAAAAGGAGAGCATGGAGCAGGAAGCGTAGGAGGTGGGGGTAACAGCACTGATTGAAATATAGCCATGGGCTGGTGGTCATGTGGACTTTCAGCCTTCATTGTTTTTGGCCTTGAGTGTGGTAATCTGAACTTCTAGTTTCGAAGAAGGCAATTGATATCTGAAAAGCATCACCCTTGTCACTGACAGTTTCTTCAGAAAGGTTTTGTAATCAAAAAGAGTTACACTTTCACTGGTGAAAAGACAGAATAAAGCATCTGGAGCGGATATATCAAAATGGAAAGTTTAAATGGGTTCTGACTTTGACAACTGAAATGACACACTTAAACTGCCAAATGTATTTCTGCATCAAACATTACATTCTAAGGAGACACTACATATCTCAATACAATGGTCCTTTCCTTCATAAAAAAGTGCAACATGTCTTAATGGACTTTTGGTGGACAGAGTACAGATAGATTGCATGTCATTAATTGAGTTATGATTGGCAAAATCAACCAACAGTAACAATGAGTGTTGAGCAGAGGTTGGTAGTAATGAATTGCATTTATTCCATTACATTTACTTGAGTAACTTTTCAAAAAAAAAATGTACTTCTGAGAGTAGTTTTACTCTGCCATACTTTTTATTTTTACTTGAGTAGATTTGTGAAGAAGAAACGCTACTCTTACTTCATTACACTGGGCTACACTCGACTCGTTACTTTTTTATTTACCACATTAGATATGCTTTATTTTGCCAGAGAGATGCCCCCAGTGGATCTATTACATGACTGTGTTTCACCAATCAGATGAAGCAACAATCATCAGGTGACTCCGTTTCACCAGACGTAGCCCTGCAGTCACATGACCACATACAAACTGTGGCAGCATAGCAGCACAAACTCTACACACATAGTAAACAAGGAACGAAGAAAACAGGGGCGCTTTCGAGATGTTTGATCTTGCTTTGGAGTCCGATAACATTAGGATTGGATGACCAAATATTCAGATATTCGGGTCCAGCCCGAGTTGTAATAGTATTTTCTATCTACTGAGCCTGTGCTATTTGGAGGGGAGTGAAATATCTATATCACTGAAAGTAGTTTGCACTGTCCAAACATAAAAATGTTACCTTACTACAGGTATTTGTTTCAAAAGCTTTATGTTGTGAAAAACTGACATTTAGAAATTTGTGTTTCTTGTACCTTAACTTGTCATTTTGTAAAGATGTTATTTATTTTTGGAATTTTTTGATTTTATTGTTTGGAAATACCAGAATTTACACATTATTTTACATTTTTGTCTGTCTGATCACATCTTTCAAAACAGTAAATCAGACATTACAATCAAACAGTTACTCAGTACTGGAGTAGTCTTTTCACCAAATACTTTTTTACTCTTACTTAAGTGATCTTTTGGACGACTACTTTTTACTTCTACTTGACTGATAATATTTTGAAGTAATGTTCCTCTTGCTTGAGTTTAATTTTTGGCTACTCTACCCACCTCTGGTGTTGAGAATGACAGTTTACCAATTTGGCCCTGAATAAAGTGCAACAACTATTGGATAACTTGTTGTGAAGATTTGTACAGATATTCATGGCCCCCGAACATGAATTCTATTGACTTCACTGATACGTCTGACTTTTCCTCAACAACGTGGTTTACAGTTGTAGTTTGGGTTGAAAATGTAGAATTTTCCTCCATCTTCTTCTCAACATGGACAGCAAAATTTTTATTTCCTTAATTTGTTTGAATTTATCAGTAGTTTGGTTTGTATTTGCAGCACTCTTGATATTCCCAGTCATACAGACATTGTACCTGCTAAATGTGCATGTTGGCATTGCTGCTGCGAGTGCATTAGCAAGCTGGTGTTAGCATTTTGCCCAAAGCAGTGTAGTGGCAACTTGCTCTGTAACTAATGTCTTAAATACAGGAAAAGACTAACAGTGCAATAGGACACAGATTATAGACAATTAAAGGTGAGATACTCTATTCATAAACGAAAGACAAAGGAGCCCATTTCTAATCATAAGAAGATAATTCCTTAACTCTTGAGTCATTGTGTTAGTAGAAACTCCTTATTTAGATTGCAGCCAGGGGAACTCATTCATTCATTCATTTCATTTTGTACGACAAAGACAGAGTATACCAGCAGTATAGTATTTGTACATAAAAGCAAAACACATGAAAGCCAAACTCATATTCATTAAATTCATTGTATATGAACACTGAAAACATTATGATCTCCTGTAGTTCACAGTGTCTCTGAGAAAGGACAGAGGAATGGAGGGAGGAGTTTCAAGGAGACGAAGGAGTGGATGTGAAAAGTGGGAGGCGAGGGACGAATGAAATCAGCCAGCTGTGGTTTGATCCATCCCATGCGATGCAGGACCCCACTCCCTCACTCCATTTCTTTTCTTTCTTTTCCTCTCTCTCTTTCACTTTCTCAGTCCCCAAAGTCTCTCTCCTCTGGCTTCTCTGAGCAGAAGGAGGCACCCACTGGGGGCTCTCCATTTTCTGTCACCCATGAAATGATGCGTACAGCACATCCCAACAAAACTCTCACCACCACCACCACACACACACCACTCTCACCCACTTCCCTTTATCCTAAATCCACAACTCCAGCATATAGACAAGAGAATTCCCCACCCTACACTCCAAGACAAAAAAACAAAACAAAGAAATAGTGTCTGCTGTCTTCTGCATTCAGTAATAGGGACTGAACCACATAGGAGCTTCTGGGAGCCTCACTTTGTCAGAGGTACCTAGAATGTGTTTTGAACTTTTTTCTCAATGCTTTCCCAACATGAATGATTTATGTTTCATGATGTCACACATCCAAATTTCAGCTGCCACTTCGGAGATCATCAAATAAAATCTTGCTGTAACCTTGTCACATTTTATGTCATATGTCGCATTTTTTCATGTTATTGAATTTTAGTGTTTTAAAAATTTTTTTTTCAAGTATGACTTGACCAGAGGATTGAGAGGATTGGGCATCTCTCAGATTGAATGATAACATTTTGTACAACTATTACTACTATAGACCCCCTTAGAATTGCCAAATATGTTGTCTTAATTGGTTTCTTAATATTTCTAGTTTCCAGGACAACTAAAGTAAGAGGATATTTCTTTGCTCATGTTCACAAAGTGGTGCTACAAAGGAATGGTGAGTAGAACAAACAAAGGGAAAGAAGGGTAAATAATGTATAAGCAGTATTTTGTAAAACAATTTCCTCTATTCTAGGTTGAGCACACAAGAACAACTGAGATGTATAAATATTGTAGTGCAGAGAGGCTTTGTCTGCTTGAATACTCAGCTATATTGTATGATTGTGTGTGTGTCACTGTGTGTAGGCTAGTTTTAGTATATTTGCAGTGTCCAAAAAACTGGGGAGCACACTATACTTGTGGCGACCAAAAGCTTTGAGAGGACTAAAATGCTGGACCCCAGAAAATGAAAAGGCTGTTTGAGAGTCAAGACTTGGTTTTGGGGTTAAGATTAGATTTACGTTCGTGTTAGGGTTAGGTCTTGAGTTGTGGTTGTTAAAGTTAAGGTAATGGGCAGGTCAGTTGATGATGTCAGTGAAAGTCCTCACAAGGATAGTGAGGATTTGTGTGTGTGTGTGTGTGTGTGTGTGTGTGTGTGTGTGTGTGTGTGTGTGTGTGTGTGTGTGTGTGTGTGTGTGTGTGTGTGTGTGTGTGTGTTTTCTAGCTTTTGCTACATTGTGGGGGACCAAATGTCCCCACAACGGTAGGAAAACCGAAAACTATGTCACTTGTGGGGACCTCATTTCGGGCCCCACAAGTTTAAACAATGTTTTCTTGGCCATGTTGTTGTTACTGAAAAAAGTAAAAATGCAAAAACGTTTCTTTAGGGTTAGCCATTGTTTTGGTTAGGGTTAGGGTTTGGTTAAGGTTAGGGTTAGGGTTAGGGGTTAGATATGAATGGGAGTCAATGGTAAGTCCCCACAATGATAGAAAAACATAATATGTATGTGTGTGTGTGTGTGTGTGTGTGTGTGTGTGTGTGTGTGTGTGTGTGTGTGTGTGTGTGTGTGTGGTTGTTGGAGAGAGTGGTCAGGTGGGCCAAATAGAGGATGAGTAATGTGAAAGAGCTCAGATGTGAACATGGCCAGTAACAATGAATGAGTGACGGGACACATGCCACTCGATAATGAGAGGTTCACACCTGCATCTTACCTTTTCCTTTCTGATACCAAAAGACCCCCCTCCCCCCAGCACTCCACACACACATACACACATACACTTAGACCCCCTCCCTCCAATGTACCACCGCCTCCACCCCCACAGCGCCAAATGAAGGTTAAAACCTTCCTCAATGACAACTCCTCCACTGTGTCTGAGACATGGTAATAATGACAAGACAACAGTAAACATGCAGTCAAGCACCAATGATGCAGTCACCCTTCGGGCCAATCAGCATCTTGTTTTACACCTGTAGAAAGGTCAAAGTTTGGTACTCAATGTAAATTGTATTTTCTTTGGTGCTCCAAATTTGATTGGTTGGCTGATACAGTTCACACAGTTCACCAACACATAACTTAGCATGAATGTGTAGCAAAAAATTATTTCAGTCAACTTGATCAGTGTTTTACGTGATTATCATATAACACACAGTATCATTTGTACAT